>NC_080079.1:78047884-78353717 GCF_949987535.1 Balaenoptera acutorostrata | reverse complement strand
TAGATCTCAAATACATAAATTCTTTCTGAATTCTATATATGAGTATTAATTATATTTCTGTTCATGTCCACCAGCATCAATAACCAAAGGCTGATTGCCCTACCATGTTATCAACTATACTACTTAGGTTCAGAATTTCACATGAACACAACCAAAACAGAACAAAAAAATTCAGTTTCATTTTTGTGATTCTCCTCTCACAGCTTTCACTATTGCCAACTCAAGATCTGATTTCCTCTGATATCAAAAAGACTCATTTAATTGAGAATAATAGGAGGTTTTATTATAGCTACTAGAATAACATTTAGAGTTTCAGCTTATTTTACAATGTTTCAAATAGTAGAACACTTACACTGATAATGGCAGATTCTCAGTACTGGCCACTGGATTCACAGGACAGATTTGAACCTATATGTACATTAATAAATGAAGACACCGGGATGATACTGTAATTGGCATGACGCAGCTATGTCCACTAAACCTTCTCAATACTTTAACTGCTTTTGTTGAGATGCATAATTATTTATGTTGACTTCGAAGTGAACAGGAGCCACTGTGACCTCCCAAATCAGGGTTATATAAACTTTCTATTGTCTTCCATTGCACCTGATCAGAATTCTTATCTTACTCTCCAGGTTGTCCATTTTCTCCACTATTCAGTGAATTCCTTGAGGATATAGTCTATTTTGTTTTCTGTTTACCCTATGCTTGCCTAAAAATATAATAGGCACTCAATAACCATTTGGTGACAATGAATGAATGAATATATCTATGAAAGAATATCATATGGCAGAGATTGAAGAGTTAAAAGTTGCAGAAGTCATGTGCTCAGATCATTACCGTATCTAAAGAAGCAGCAGCCCGCAGATCTGGCAGAAAGCCAACCTCGAGAAGATGGAGGAGGAAATCTTGAACCTCAATTCCATAGACCCTGTCAAGGAACAAAACCATGGCTGCCTTGTGATCTGGGCAAAACCCCGCAGACATGTCAGGCTCCACCACATTCCCATCTAAAAAAGAGAAGGTGACACATTGTTGTTAATGAAATAGATTACAAATGGCTACTTTCCAGCCTGCTGGTGTTTTAAATAAAGTTATCCGGTGAATGGTTTTCTGTTCCTCTACTACCCTCAAGCAAGGGCTGGGACTTAGCTGAGGCAATATGGCAGTGCAATGTAAACCCATGGTCATTTAAATGTTATTTGGGCATCCACTTGCTAACTATGTGTATGATTAGGACACAGCATTATGCCAGATACCGAGAAGGAAACAAAATGGCACCTGAAATCCAAACTGTAAAACTGAGAGTAAATATCATAAAGCTAAAATGTAAAGCAAGGTTTGCATTCTTTCAATACAAGAACCTCTTGAAAACTTAATAAAACATTAATAAAGTTCATGTACCCTATGTGATAATCATGGTACATTTACATCATTTACATATTTATGGCTTAGACAATTACAGAATAATGAACAGAACTCCAGGAACCAGTCTGACTTTCAAATGAAAGATGTTTCATTAATCATAATAGCATTTAATAACATTTAAAACATATTTGAGAGCCATATTATTTTCTCTATCAACAGTCAATGCTTGATGCCTATATGGAGGAGCGAATTCCTTAGTATAACTCTGTAGATTCAGAGATGGGATCACTGATATGAAGAATTAGGGAATTATGTGCCCACTGAAAATACTGGAGAACAAACTTGTTTTCTGTTTGACCATGTGATAATTATGCCACATTGCTGCTGACCACACACTATAAGACTCTGCAAATACTATCACAGAATCTTTATTACTGATGCAATGTTGGAGAAAGAAGGACCCAGGGAAAGATGATACATGACCATACCCATCCTGAAAGAACAGTCACAACGTTTTTGTTTTCATTCACAGTCGATGAATGAATTTGATATTTGAATCACGAAAATGAACAAATAACAATGTTTTAAAGGAAATTAGACTGAAGACTAGTACCAAATCACTTCCATTCCTTATAATTAATAATAACTAATACACCTAATACCTTCCTTCCTGTAATTACAATAATAAGAATAACAATGCTTGTCATTTGTGCTGTTGTCAGGTATTGTGTTAGGAATGTTCCACACCCACTTTCATACAATTTTCACACGTGCACTATGAAGGTGGTATTATTATCTTCCTTTAACACAAGATAAAAACCGACTTTCAGGGAAGTTAAATAACTTGTCCAAAATTGCACATCTAAGTCATTGGCAAAGTTAGATTTAAACTAAGTAAAATTGGATTTAAAATCCAACCCGAGGTAATTTAATCCTTAGGTTAAATCAGCATGCTCTAATTTTTGATTAAAAATCTACATGAAATTCCAGTTCCATCATTCTCCTAAAAAAAATCACGTTATAGGTAATTTATAGTTATAGGATTCTATTCTTCTAACAGAAAGCTGTGCCTAAGGAAATGATAAGCAACTCATTGATCTTGAAATAAGATCTGTTTTTTAAACACTCAGTCAGGTGGACATTCGTTTTAAGGAATGCTACAGCTCCAGCTGCCTGGGGATGAAGACTCATGGATTGGCTGCTGCTTTATGTTCTCCGTCTCCTCAGACACACTGGGGACAGTAGAGCTGATGAACTGCCTCCGCTCAGACCCCTGGAGAGTGAACTGGCACAAGGAGGGCCAGCTGCACCGGCTTTACCCTGTGCTGCCTGCATCGTTCATCCACCTAGAAGTACTACCTCAGACAATCTGCCCAAACCTGTCTGAACCAAGAGCTGCAGGAAAAGAATATCTACTTTTGAGATTAGATACTTGCCCCTTAATTTTTCTAAACTCCTCTTTCTTTCATTATCATTTTGGGCTACCCTCTAGGTCTAGGATAAGTATAATAAAAATGTATGAGACCCATCAGAATGGCCCTCATCAAAAAGTCTAGAAACAACAAATGCTGGAGAGGGTGTGGAGAAAAGGGAACCCTGCTACACTGTTGGTGGGAATGTAAATTGGTGCAGCCACTATGGAGAACAGTATAGAGGTTCCTTAAAAACACTAAAAATACAGCTACCATATGATCCAGCAATCCCCCTCCTGGGCATATATCCAGAGAAAACCATAATTCGAAAAGATACATGCACCCCTGTGTTCATTGCAGCACTATTTACAACAGCCAAGACATGGAAGCAACCTAAATGTCCACCGACAGAGGAATGGATAAAGATGTGGTACATATGTACAATGGAATATTAGTCAGCCATAAAAAAGAATGAAATAATACCATTTGCAGCAACATGGATGGACCTAGAGATGATCATACTAAGTGAAGTAAGTCAGACAGAGAGAGACAAATGTCATATGATATCACTTATATGTGGAATCTAAAAAATGATACAAATGAACTTATTTACAAAACAGAAAACAGACTCACAGACTTAGAAAACAAACTTATGGTTACCGAAGGGGAAAGGTGGTGGGGGGAGGGATAAATTAGGAGGTTGGGATTGACACACACACACTACTATATATAAAATAGATAATCAATAAGGACCTACTGTATAGCACAGGGAACTCTACTCAATACTCTTTAATAACCTAATTGGAAAAAGAATCTCAAAAAGAATAGATATATGTATATGTATAACTGATTCACTTTGCTGTATACCTGAAACTAACACAACATTATAAATCAACTATACTCCAATATAAAATAAAAATTAAAAATAAAACTCATGGCCTAGGAAAAAAATGTATGAGAAAGGCCTTAGCTAATACTGAGGGCAGGGTACTAATGTTTAGAGACCAACTTCACATACTAAATACAGAACATATAATAGGAATTATCAACAATAGCTGGTGATGCTTAAAGAACCAACTGACTTGTCATTGAAACCTAAGAAGAAATATTGATGGTTTGAGTTTTTTAAGTTGATTTAATGCATACCACGGCAAAATAAAAACATACAAGTTTCTGTCCACATTCTCCATAAAAAGAAAGAAGTTAAAAAAAAAAAAGCATCAATTTAACAATGACCAGTAGACGGTGTTTTAAAAATTAGCTTTCAGTGTGACTGTGATAGTTCACAAAAAATCCTTTAAATCCTAAGGTAGACAATATACTGCATATTTATGACAAAAAAGTCATAACGTTACTATAACCCAACTAAATAGGACAGGAAAGAAACTAACTTGGAAAATCTTAAAGGCTAGTAAAGACAGATAACTGGAGGCAAAGGAGGTACACTGAGACTTTTGGGGCAATTCTGAAAGGGACATCTGGACACTCTTACAGTCCTTGTTTTTGGTTCTTTGTTATTACTGATTTTAACCTTAAAGGCTAGCATTTCTTTATTCCCTAATCTGTGTGTCACTGGTATTATTCTTATCTTTTTTCCTGAGAGTGTCAATTTTGTGGCTCAGAATGTAGGGGAAAGACAAGATATTTTAGCTAAGTAAATGAACGCGAGTTAGAAGTAAGGTGAAAAGAAGGTAAATGAGGAGAGTCTGTTTATACACAAGAAAGAGAAACTGCCTAAAGTGGGGAAGACAAAAAGCTAGGGGACAATTTTTAAGGTCCAGCTTTCCCTAAATTTAGAATGAGTATTCAGTTATCATGGCTGTTTGTGTCACCTGAAGATGTGGGTGTGTAAGGTTAGCAAACACGAAACTTTACTTCCTAATAATACGGCCGGCAAGTAGGGTAGGCCGCTTGCCATTGCACAGTGGTCCCCTCATTCTAGACTTGAGGTATTGACAGCTAACCTTCTCTGGGCATAATTCATGAAAGAAAAGAGTCATCAGGTGTACTTCCTGTCTAATTATGTTTTCGTTCTAAAATCAGAAGTTTGTATAAAAATGATATATGTAACAATATCCAATAAGGTCTGGAAAACAGAGCAAAACTGCCATTGGAAAAAGGGAGAATAAAGTATAATTTGGGACCTAACATTATCTTTTAGGTGCCTTCAGTAACTGCTTAAATTTTTTCATGGGAGGCAGAGAGTGAATTACCAACAGGGATTTGGGCCTTGGGCCCAGGCCATGTGCCATTTCTGTTGTAGTCTGGGCTAGTGCAGGGGCTCAGCGTGGGGGAGAACCGGGGCCTTATCACCACCTCCACAGTAAAGCATCGGCTCCTAACTCCATCCTTCCTGAGCTGGGCCCTCCCATCTCCTCCCAACCCAACGTGAGCAGGGCTGTAAGGAATCACAGCTTCTGGGCGTTTACATGGAGAGTCTGTTGACTTTATTTTACATGCTTTTGAGTTAACATTGGAAAACTAATCACAAGCAGTTCTAAACCAAAAATGGCATGTTGTAAAAGAACAATAAACGTTGAGTTAAAATGGGGAGAAACAAATCTTTCCAAAATGTTCTCCTCAGTCTTGAAAAGAGCACTTCTTTCAACACACTGGCAATTTTTAAATTGCTAAGTCAAAACCTATGACCATTGTTTTAGAAAAAAAGCATTATAAGCAAGTGACCACAAAAACTATCAAAAAGAGTGAATTAAGGTGTTGCTGTCAAGAAAGAGAAGAAGAGGGGACCAAAGAACTCTAGGAGAGACATTAGATAAAACAGTTGAGATGCTTATTTCCCTTTTCTGGAAACTGAAATGTCACCTGAGAAAGAATTAAAATCTCTTCGGAAACAGAGCTGTTTAAAAACAATGCATGTAGAAAATATTTTATAAAAAATATATTTTTTTAATTGGGGTATCGTTGCTTTACAATGTTGTGTTAGTTTCTGCTGTATGATGAAGTGAATCACCATACATATATCCCCTCCCTCTTGGACCTCCCTCGCACCATGCCTCCATCCCACTGCTCTAGGTCACCACAGAGCACCAAGCTGAGCTCCCTGTGCTATACAGCAGGTTCCCACTAGCTATCTTTTTTACACATGGTAGTGTATATATGTCAATCCTAATCTCCCAATTCATCCCTCTATGTCCACACATCCGTCTTCTACATCCGCATCTCTATTCCTGCCCTGCAAATTGGTTCATCTGTATCATTTTTCTAGATTTCACATATATGCGTTAACATATATACAGTGGAATATTACTCAGCCATAAAAAGGAATGAAATTGGGTCATTTGTAGAGATGTGGATGGATCTAGAGTCTGTCATACAGAGTGAAGTCAGAAAGAGAAAAACAAATATTGTATATTAACACATATATGTGGAATCTAGAAGAATGATACAGATGTAGTTCATTTTTTAAAAGAAACTTATGTAGTGTAACTATGCTGCAGGGAAAGAAACCGTGGGTACTGATGATCTTATTGAAAACATCACACCATCCACGCCCAACTGAATTACAAAGAATGGAAATTCACCTTACCTTTGGCTATCGTTGGCATCTGAAAAGCAATGCTGATTACTCCCACCAAATCTCCCAGTGGAATCAGGGATCTCAAAATAGACCTGATTCTGATGGCTTCTCCCTTAGCAGCATGAATCAGCTACAGGCAGAAAAATAAAGGAACAAAGAATCACTTTGTGAAATCAATGTTCTAATTCTATCTAGAAAATTGGAAGAATAGGAATCCAAGTCTAAAATAATTTTCTGTTAATTATATACATATATATAAAGTTAGACCTCTTTAATAATAGAACCACTCTATGATAAAGCAATTCCACTCCTGGGTATATATCCAAAGAAAACAAAAACAATAATTCGAAAACATATATGTACCCAAATGTTCATAGCAGAATTGCCTAGATATAGCATCCTAAGTGTCCATCAAAAGAAGAATGGATAAAGATGTGGTGTGTGTGTCTATCTCTCTATATCTATCTATATCTATATAGATATAGATAGATATACACACAACAGAATACTACTCAGCCATAAAAAAGTATGAAATTTTGTCATTTGCAACAAAATGGGTAGACCTGGAGGGTATTATCCTTAGTGAAATAAGTCAGAGAGAGAAATACAAATACTGCACATGATCACTTATATGTGGAATCTAAAAGATAAAACAAATGAACACATATAACAAAACAGAAACAGACCCACAGTTACAGAAAACAAATTAGTGGATACCAATGGGGAGAGGGAAGGGGGGAGGGGCAAGACAGGGGTAGGGAATGAAGAGATATAAACTATTATGTATAAATAAATAAGATACAAGGTTATATTGTACAGCACAGGGAATACAGCCAATATTTTATAATAACTTTAAACAGAGTATAACCTATAACAATACTGAATTACTATGTTGTACACCTGAAACTAATATAATATTGTAAATCAATTATACTTTTTTTTTTTTTTAAGTTGGTTGTAGGGTATTTTTATTTATTTATTTATTTATTTGTCGGTGTTGGGTCTTTGTTTCTGTGCGAGGGCTTTCTCTAGTTGCGGCAAGCGGGGGCCACTCTTCATCGCGGTGCGCGGGCCTCTCACTATCGCGGCCTCTCTTGTTGCGGAGCACAGGCTCCAGACGCGCAGGCTCAGTAGTTGTGGTTCACGGGCCCAGTTGCTCTGCGGCATGTGGGATCTTCCCAGACCAGGGCTCGAACCCGTGTCCCCTGCATTGGCAGGCAGACTCTCAACCACTGCGCCACCAGGGAAGCCCTCAATTATACTTTAATTAAAAATTTTTTTAATTAAGAATAAATAATAAAGTTGAAACTCTCTCAGAAAGTGCTGTTTCAGGCTTACAGACAGATATTTACTTGCCACACAATTTTCATTGACTTCAGCACACACTGAGTCACATACTGCAGTCTAGGCCAACAGGTATATCCATTAGAATAATAGTTTTTATCCTCTCTGGGGTATTAAAGTATTTTAAGACTGATAAGTCTGTGAATGCTTACCCCCCAAAATTACATATAAATATCTATCCATAACATGAGCAGTAATACTAAGGGAAGAATTATTATCTTTATGTTCTGAACATATACTAATATTTAGGCTGGTTTAGCCTGTTTTGTTTTGTGATAAAAATGTAATTGTATATCCACCTATATTCTACCCTGATTTCTCCCAAGGATGGGTTTATAATGTTGGGGAAAATGGTGAACATGGATCCTAACAGGTGTTTTAGACCTTCACTGGCTAATGAAGTATCTATGAAGATAGTGGGCCTGACATAGTCAAGGATCTCAGCCCGTCTCTGCAACAGACTGGAAGCTTCCAATGCCAGGGAACGTATCTATTCCTTCACCACAGAGTGTGAAACACAAGCACAATTTCTGACACCTAGGAAGTCCTCAATTAATGGTTGTTGAAGGTGAATAAATTTCTGAAGTGCCAAGGTTAGTCCCTTATTAAGTCACTTGGTTGTTTTTCCCTTTAATATAATAGAACAAAAATCTTCTATTTATTAGCATAATTTCTCTCATGGTTCCTTTGATCTTCCACTTTAACAGGAAAAGAATGAATATTGTGAGAATAAAGTTTTTTCTCTGCAATGACCTTCCAGCACACAAATTTTTGATAGTCTATTCCCATTTACTATAATGAAAATCTCATTGACAACAAGTTAAGTCGTTACAAAAAATCAAACTCCAGGTTTTCTAACATTCTAATATTTCTCCATTCTGCGATTCCTCTCTGTTCACAACAAAAGATTACATCCAGAAAGCAAGAAAGTTTTAACCTATGGGTGTGAGAGAAAGAGACAAAAACAAACAATCAAACCCCGCTCCCCACACCGCCCCCCCCCCAAAAAAAGACATAGATTCGAAGGGTAGGGAGAAAGGTGATGTGTTATAACAGTCACTTTGGCTTCATGCTCAGAGCAGTTAGAAGTGTATTTGCTTTCTTCCCCAGGACTGGTCAATGTGCTTCAGACTCTGGCTGTTTGCCATCAACAGATCATGAAGCTAATTTTATGGGCCCTGGCTAGCATTTTTAAATTAATATAATGAAAGAAAACAGAATAGATTAGAATAAAGTAGAAAATAGCAGAATGCATTACAGAGTAAAAGTAAGTATCGTTCCACGAACTTCAATTACCTTTTGGTCAAAAAGTTTATGAAAACACTAATCAATAGGGTCTACATAGCTCTTTCCTTTCCCCTGACCTGCTCCCAGCCCCACTTTCCCTTAAACCCGTGGCAGCACGTAGCAGCTCCTTCAATAGGACTAAATATTATATAGCAAGGAAATAACCCTTGATAGGAGTGGTGCTTTCTGCGTGCACTAAAACAGGAAAAGACACTGTATAGGAAAAATAAGTTCTTTCCTGCTTAAAGTGTGGGGAGGCTTATATGAGTTTTAGAGATATATCAGTAACTGACTATTCTATTAATGACTCATAACAAAATCTCATCACTAATTTCTGTAACCAAGAAGATATTTCCAACTAAACAAACACTTGTTCAGCAATGAGGCTGCAGCGATTATTTTTAATGGAGCGTGAAGATTGCTGGTTTTGTATACTTTTGTGGTTTTTGCCAGTGATGGATGTCTTAACAAAGAGGAATAAGCCAGGATTTTTGTTGTTGGACCCCACGGCACTTACATGCATTTCGGGAGCACAGCGTCCTAAGAGGTCAATCAAAGCTGCATAAAATGTCATGATGGCATTCCCCATGTGGATGGTATCATCTTCCTCCTCTTCTGTATCACTTTCGTGGATTTTTCAAAAGAAACAGAAAGAAAAGCAAATGGGATAATAAAATGACGTTTCAGATTTATTACATACGTCTCAGAGGAAAGGGACCAGTATGGTAATTAATTCTGCCTCTTCTGACACTTTTCACATATGTGTTTAATATACAGCTTGACATTCCAAAAAGGAAAATAAAAATGGGTTAAAGACAAGATTTGAGATTCTATCACCAAGAATGCATCTGTGGGAACTTTAATATTAAGATCCCTTCAAAATGGAAAAAAAAAGAGGAATTATTAATTTGATGGATTCTGCTCATTTCTACTGGCAGACAAGATATTAACAGAAAATAACTGATTGAAGAACTTGTTAAGTTTACTTTTGTCAACAGCATACACTTAGAGAAAGAGTGACAAAGATCTGTCCTATAAGATGACATATACAAGGCACCCAGTACGGTGATTTGCCCAGAGTACTTCATAAACGTGATTTGATTTACTCACCTCTCTTTACTCTGCCCCACCCACTCACTCCCAAGTAATACAACATGAAAAACATAAATATTTCATCATCTCGTTGATGAGAGACAAATTTGGATGGCCCTGGAAGATCATGTCATTCCTTGTTTAGTGGCCTGGCCGACAGCTGCCTCTGCTGGACTCAGCAGTCTGCAGAGTAACAGCAAGGCCTGTTGACAATATTGTTCCTTGCAAGCAATGCTGTTCCCAAGGTCCTCAGGTGCACACCCGCTCAGGTGGTACTCGACCAGCAATCTCTTGATATATTTTCTACTTGTTGGAAAAACTAAGGGATTCCTAGTTCCTCAACAGCTAACTGATAAATATGTAACTTGCTCTTGGAGTGCTCCCAGCCTGGAACCCTGGCCTTGCTGTCGATGGAATATTTACGCCAGGTCTCTAAGTGGGAGAACCAGGGTTTGCAGGACTACCTCTTTGCTTGGAAAATTGCCTCCAATAAGCCCTATGTTATATCTTTACCAGTGGTGCTAGCAGTGTGGTTACATGGCCCCCTAAGCAGGACACTCAGCTCCACAGATTAAAAACATAGGAAGCTGGGGCTTCCCTGGAGGTGCAGTGGTTAAGACTCTGTGCTTCCACTGCAGGGGACATGGGTTCGATCCCTGGTCGGGGAACTAGATCCTGCATGCCGCGTGATGCGGCCAAAAAAAAAAAAAAGGAAGCAACAGGTCTGGATGAATTTATTGCTGGAATCAAGTATTAACAACAAAGACTATGGAGAAATGTAAGGTAGTCGCTGCCTCCCCGGTCACCAAGACCTTAATAAAGCATTTTACTCCTCAAAGTGACAACATCCCCTTTTCTCTGCCACCACACCTGTTTAGTTAAGTCCCCATCCTCTTGCTAAAAGTCTCTTTCTCTCTTACTATTATCATGAAAACTCGTTCCAGCTAACCTCCCAGTAAACTCTATTCTAATTTCAAAGGCTCACCTGCCATCATTTGTAAGAACTCACTACTCCCTAGATCCCTGAGAAAATTCACAGAATACATCTCCTCCTACAACCTAAGTTTTTTTCGACTAAATCCATACAATCTTCCTGAGGTCTCTCTTTGTTCATTTACCCTATTCCAGTGCCAAATTCCATCCCTTCTCTCAAAACACATTTCATTTTCAAGGGAAGAAATCCGGAGTACCAGAGAATTATACTGCAATTAAGAGAACGCAAATTATATTTTGTAAAATTAAAAGTCAAGTAGTATCATTTAATCTTAAGAGTGTGTATATTCGACCTACGGGGTTTTGCTGGATCCACTAGTTGGTGAGGGACCATCTCGAGAAGGATCCTCAGCTATTTTTATGGCTTCTTCCATGGCTGCGAGCAGACCATTCCCACCTTCCCCCCTCAAGGCAGGACCGAAACACTCAGGCCTCCGGATGAGCAATCTCACCACGACATTTGCATTCTCCTCCACGCTTTCCCCTAAGATCAAAAGGGGAACAGGAGTAAGCAAACATTGACTACATGGAAGTTCTGAGCAAACAATGTTATACTAATCTGCTTATATTTAAAGAAAAATAACTAACACCTAATAAGGTAGTAGTAGAGCCAAAGTTGAATCCAAATTACTAGTGTTGTGTCCATAAGACTCAGTAAATTTCTTTTCTTGCACTTAAAATTTTCCAAGTAAAGAAAAGCATGATGGAGGTATAAACTATTCATTTTTGTTAATTTGTTATAGGAAGTGAAGTCATGATCCTAGCTATTATTAGAGTCTAATTATAAAAACAGCAAGAATGTAAGTGCCTAAAAGTTTTTATTTAATAATGAAAGCCCAGCATCACGATCAAAATTAATATTACAAAATAAATTATTACTGTGAAAAAGCCTACTGATTATAAAATATTCAATTTCTTTACTACTATCTACTTCCTTCATGAAAATGCTGGGATGCCTCATTATTTTATACATCTATTTTTTTTGCAGTTTTAATAATGACCATAAAAGACCCTAAGCGATTCATCCTACCATTACAGAAGACAGCAAATCTGAGAAAGTCAAGATATCGCTCTCCTTCAACTGGATTCCACCCAATGTCTGGATAACCCTTTGACACCAGCATCTGACAACTTTGCAGTCCACAACCAGCCAAATATCGCACCACCTGCAAAAACAAGATGATAAGCAAAAACGTTACCCCTTGGGTGAGATACTCATTAGAAGCTTGCGCTAGACATGGTAAATGTTATTATCAAGGGATGGTTTAAAACAAATGCATTTTTGCAAGTTCTTTTTAATCTCATGACCGTCTATATGAACCCCCTTTAGTAAAACCTTAGAATTAAGAAATACTGACAAACTGTAACAAAGTGCTATCACAGTAAAAATGTTTATGAATGAACTCTATGAAAGAAAAATATTCCTAAATTTCATATCATTTGAGACTTTTACCTACAAGAGTCATAATATTTGATAAACTTCAAAAATGCCTAATGGCCTCTGGCCTGGTGTAAAACCTGAATCCATCTGAGATAGTGAAAGATCCATCTGAGATACGATGATATTTTTAAAAAGTGAGCTTATTTCCAAAATAAAATATCAGTTTAATGGGGGAAGGGGTGTGTGTGAGAGGACACCTAGAGAAGTGGAGAAAACTAAGCTCAGAGTCAAATATCGTTGGGTTCAAATCTGACTTGTATTAGAACTTAGTGTATCATCTTGAACTACTGTTTCATTGTCTATTAAGTTTCGGATAATACTACCAACCTTTCTGTTTTGTTAAACTTAACACATTAAAATTTCTGCTTAGCTCGGCCTTTAAAAATATTCTGTCTTATGTGAATGTTGGTTCTCTATACAAGATTTCATTAACAGAACCAGTTTTAAAAGAAATCCCTAAAAAGAAAAAAAAAGGAATCCCTAAAGAAGTCACTATCAATGGTAGCAGATGGTTGGAGGAGCAATTTATCAAACAAAATAAGCTACACCCAGCTCAGTCACAAGCTAAGCCAGGCTTAAAAATAAGTAAATAATACAGCTAAAAATATTTTACATCATCCTTATTGAGGTATAATTTATGTACAATAAATTCATCTATTTAAAGTATAAATTCAATGATCTTTGAGAGATTTATCCATCTGTAAGAACCCACAATCAAGATGTAGAGCATTTTCCATTGCTCCTCAGGTCCCCATGTCTTTTGCAGACCATCCGTCCCTACAAGCCTTGGTCCTGACAACCTGCTTTCTGCCACTACAAACTAGATTACATGTTCTAGGACACTGATACATGCAGTCATCCATTATGGGTATTTCTGAGCCTGGCTTATTTCACTCAGAATAACGATTTTGAGATTCATTCAAGCTGGAGTACATCTCAGTCCCTCATTCCTTTTTATAGCCTAATCATGGCATCTCACTACTTATGGAAATACCCCAGTGTTGTTTATCCATTCACCAGTTGTCTGGTGAGCTGTCTCCAGTTTTGGGCTCAGATGAATAAAGCCATTATCAACATCCATGTACACATCTCTGTGTGGACATATATTTGTATTACTATTGAGTAACTACTTAGGAGTGGAAAGGCTAGGTGCATATTTATGTTAGGTATGTTTAACTTATTAAAAATAATGCCAAACTGCTTTCCAACTGACTTAACCATTTTTCATCCCAACAGCAGTAGATGAGCTTTCCAGTTGCTCCAAAGCCTACTCAGTGTTCAGCATTGTCTACTTTTTAAAAATACTAGCTATTTTATCAGTGTGTAGATAAAAACATTTCAAATTATATATGGGAGAAAATTCTCCAGAGGTTATTTAGAGATGCAAAGCTTCATGACGCTTGCCTGGCATGTCAGAAGGATTTGGGGAAGAGTTCACTTTTTCATGCTTTCAACAGCTATGCGTTGAGCATCTACCCAGTGCCAGTGTTAAGACTGGGAAAAAGCAATGAGTAGCAGAGGAAAAAATGCCCTGTACTCACTGGCCTTACATTATGGTAAGGAGTAGATTTTGAAAAATACATAAATATAGAGATTTTAGTAAGATATATTTATATTAAAATGTAATTTTAAACCATAAATATTTAAACTATAGCACAGACATGGAAGAACTGAAAAGAAGGTGACTTTGGAGGAATTACTGTAAGGATGTCTGGAAAAGAGCCATGAGGACGTCTGGCAGAAGAATATTGCAGACGGAGGGAACAGCAAGGGCAAAGGCCCTAGGGCACGAGCACACCTAGCAAGTTCCAGTGACAGCAAGGGGTCCAGAGTGGCTGGAGCCAAAAGAGAGACCCGGAGGACTGCAGGAAATGAACTAAGACTGATTGGATGGAGCTATTGCAATGCCTCTAAGTGTATGCTCAAAGTGAGATAGGAAGTCTTTCGAGAGTTCTGGGCAGAGGATTAATATGATCCTTTCAAGAGACTCACTCTGGCTGCAAGGGAGGGATCAGGAAGACCACTTAGAATGCAACTGCAATTAAAACATGGGGGAAATTTATCCATATTTTGGTAAACATATATGTGGCCTAATATGCTTAGAGTGCATGGCCTTCAGTATATCAATGATACCTTGCACTGTAATATGCAAACTTCTGTGATATAAATTGTATATATAAGATGTTAAAACAATTTCTTTTAAGAAATCTAAACTGTATGATTAAAGCAAAAGTGACAGCAGATTACCAGGAAAGGACAAAAACGCAAAAGAATATAGAGTAAGTGGATTCTCTTTCCAAAGAAAACTGCATGTGATCAGAGGAAATACCTTATCTCAAATTTCTTGTTCTTTATAACTTATAATATTACATATAAGTGTAACATATTTATAATACATAGTATATTATAATTATAATAATTATAACTATAGTATAATTACACTTAAATATCTTGAGAAACCACTATGAACAAGTGTAATTCACACAAACACACGGGGCAGGGATGCTGTTTACCTTTTCCAGATCTGGCTCCCGCAAAGCTAAGGCTAGTTCATTATTATCCATCACCGAGGCTGCTGCCACGTCCAGTGGCGTTGAACCTCTCATAGCTGGTGAGGCTGTTCATTGAAACAAAGATGAAACAAAACCTGAATTGCGCTGCAACTATGAATTTCATGTAAAAAAAAAACCTTTCACTTAGAATTGAATTTCTAAATGCAATACGTATCACACTAATCCAACTTAATTTATATTAAAGTTTAATTTTAAAATCCAATATGTAAATCCCTTTTATCTTAAAGATTAAATGAAAGTCATACATTTACTTACCAAGACCAACACTGCTGTTTTCCAGTAAATAACTGAGATGATCGAACATTGCTTTCTGATTCTGCCTACTTATACGACAGAAGTAACAGAGAAAACGGCAACAGTTGGCCACCATCTTGGGAAAAGTGATTTCCTACATAAAGAGCATTTAGTTAGCTGGGAAAGCAAAGGATCTTTATAAAATTGAGTTCTGAAGTTGAGGTCTCAATCAGGTTGCCCATCCGTGTGTGCCCATGTCTGCCAAGCCTCAGGTACAGAAGACCTTTGAATGTCCAGACTTGGACTCATCTAGTCCTAGAGCCACCAAAAATCAAGCCTGGCACTAATTTGAAGCCTCACTGTCATCAATGGGTTGATCTGGAATTAATCTACAGCCCTAAAACTAAAGGTGGCATGGGCCTGGTTTAGGAATCAGGCAGGCTCAGCTGTGATTCCTGACTCACATTATTCAAGCTGCGCTTCCTTGGGGAATTATGCAATCTTACTGATTCTCTTCTGTAAAATTGTAATAAGATGGATGATAATATTTACTTGAGGCAAAGGAGGGAGAGTTCAATGAGACATATTGTGAAAAATACCCAGTTTAATATTTGGAACCACATAATAGGATGTTCTTATCATCAGTGTCACTGTTGTATTATTATTAAGATTCCGGGAACTCACATCTTCCCTGACTGGCACATGACTCATCTCCTATGATGAACACCCTTCCTGGAAGGTCTGCCTGCTGGGCCCCAGCAAACACATCTCTCCTGAGACCTAGCTCTTATTCTAGTATACTACAGATAATCCCTAAAGACTCCAAGTCCTTCTCAAACAGAGTATTTTATAAATATCTTTATAAGTCTGTCTAACTGGTAGTCGGAACATGAGAAATATGGACTCACGTCTATATTTTGAAAATTACATTTTAAAATTTCAAAAAAAATACTGAAACATTTTGCAAATCAGAGGTCATGAAACTGTACTGCTTTATATGGAGTTATATATTATATTATTCTATTTGTTTGGTTTTAAATTTTTTTATTTTAAATTTTAATCATTTAAAAATGCACCTTAGTGTCTTACAACAAACGCTATAGAGCATCATCTTCAAATCTTGGTCTGGATCAGGAATTTAGTGGAACCAACTGTTGTCTGAATCAAGGGAACGGGTGGGTCTGAACAGCATGCTTGTGTTATGGACTTCTAATGTGATGGAGATGGATTTATAATTCAAAATCTTACAAAATTAGCATAGTATTAACTTTTAAGGTTTCTAAATACCCCCTAAGTGAGGATAATCTAGGAGATAGCAAATTACATGGCATAAGAAAAATTGTTATCAATATCAAAGAAGAAACTACAGTCAGACCTCTATATTTGCAGGTTCCACATCTGCAGATTCAACCAAAACGCAAAAAATGCCGAAAGTTCTAAAAGGCAAAACTTGGATTTGCTACATGACCGCAACTATTTACATAGCATTTACACTGTATTAGGTATTATAAATGATCTAGAAATGATTTAAAGTATATGAGAGGATGTGCATTAAGTTATACACGAATACTACACCATTTTATCTAAGGAACTCGAACATCTGTGGATTTTGGTATCTGCAGGAAGGTCCTGCAACCAATCCCTTGTGGATACTGGAGGATGACTGTAGAAGCATATCCAACTCTCAGTCTGTACAGTTCTGTTCATTTTTTTTCAAAAAGTGTTCTTTAAAAAACAGTCCTAATAGAATTTACAGAAGTTCTCATTAAGAATATGCCATGTACATATTCTAGGAGGTTACAATAAATGGCATCCCAAGAATCAAAGGGTTTCCTTTACCTTGGACTCCCCACCTCCAAGGACATTCACCATGACCTCCATCACTGTCTCGTGCATCCCAAGTGCCCTCATGAGATTAGGGTGCTGGTAAAACACTTTATTATTCATGATATCCCTAGAAAGGACAACATAGGTACAAGGGAAACACAGAAGTCAGAGCAAAATTTAAATAAAAACATATCTGAGATGATGATAAATCTTCTGGAAATAATTACTGGAACATATGGAAAAGTAAGAGCAATCATCGTTAAGCCATAAAAATTAATAAGCGCAATTGGGTTTTCCTCAAAAATACTGACAGCCTACCAAAAATAGCATACAAGTCTTCTACTCCTATCAATTATAAGAAATGTACTAAATAGGTAAACATTCATTTATATGAAACAGACTTTGCGACACTTATTCCTAGTTTTATGAATATCTAAATTCAATCTTATTTTGTTCAACCTTATTTTGTACAGAAATATGAAGCAGTATTATACCATGTTCTTATGAAAATTTCTATATAAATAATTGTTGTATAAGTATCTCTGCTTTTCATATATGCTTTTTTAGTACTATATTCATTATTTGTATGTTTAATAACAGTAGTGTTATTTCCTGCCACATTTATGTTATCATTCTGGCAAAATGCTTTTAAAAGATACATATTCTCGGGGCTTCCCTGGTGGTGCAGTGGTTGAGAATCTGCCTGCCAATGCAGGGGACACGGGTTCGAGCCCTGGTCTGGGAAGATCCCACATGCCACGGAGCAACTGGGCCCGTGAGCCACAACTACTGAGCCTGCGCGTCTGGAGCCTGTGCCCCGCAACGGGAGGGGCCGCGATAGTGAAAGGCCCGCGCACCGCGATGAAGAGTGGCCCCCGCACCGCGATGAAGAGTGGCCCCCACTTGCCGCAACTAGAGAAAGACCTCGCACGAAAACTAAGAGACCCAACACAGTCATAAATAAATAAATAAAATAAATAAATAAAGTATTAAAAAAAACAAAACAAAACTAAACTAATCTTTAAAAAAAAAAAAAAAAAAAAAAAAAAAAGATACATATTCTCCCAGAGACACTGAATACACATGAAGTCCAGGTACGAGTAATCCAACTCATTAAAAGGGACATTTAATTTAAAGAAACAGCAGCAGACGATACCTAGAATGTTTTGTATTATTATTATTGCATTACACATTATTACAATACTTATGTAAAGGTACTTTTAAAGATCTTAATGTTTAGCAGTCCTTGCAAATAAATAGCTCTGTTGATTTTTATTTTAACATATAGCAAATCATGCAAGAGTCTTTTCTATAAAACACTTTCTTGTTGGAGCCAGAGCAAGAAAATAATGTACAATCAACGAGAAACCTGAAACTTTCCCTTTGAATCGGGTTAGCTTAATTGAGTCACTCATCTATTCATTTAGTCATATGCTAACTTTTAGTTATTCTTGCTACATCAATAAAGTGGAATAGTGTGATTCTTTTCTTTCTTTTTTTTTTTTTTGTTTTAGTTCTTCACTTTTAATTTAGCTTTGTTTAGGTTTGTGCTAATGAAGACAGTTTTTAGGTAGCACAACTCAGAAAAATGACTTGGGGGCCCAGGGCTCATACAGGTCTGATCTATTTAATGCAAGAACGAATAAGGTAAAGAAAGACATCCTTTCCTTCACATCAGATAGCAGCACATTTATCAAGAGAACCTTCAACTCTCAAACCACAGATGTAATCATGAGATCTGTTCTCCTGTTAATTCAAATCCTTTTGCATGACCTAACTTTGGAAGGTATCTAATTGAAAAATCTCATTTGCCTTTAGTTCCAGGTAAATTAAATGGATTTTTAATTCTACCACCAGTAGGCAGGTTGTCACTTATTAAATGTGTCATTTTAGGATCTTTCTAATACCACAAAAAAGTAACATTTTATCTTGTTTCATAATCATTTTGAGTTTTATCCCTACTGAGTGATTTATATGTTAATGGTACATCTTACTTGTTACATGGTCATTTAAGAAAGAAAGTGCTCTCCATTTCCTGGAAGGCTTTCTTTCTCATTTAATTAAGATCACTTCTCAGGAGAGGCCCCCTCAGGTTAGATTTAAGTACTAATATTCCAAAAAAAAGGCTCAGGCACAGACATTTATAAATAAAGAACATAACATTAGCTTGTGTTGTTTAGGTTTTTCTGTTTTCCCTCTTTGTCCCATTAGTACACTGATCTTTAGTGTGCAATCACTATAATGATTTTCGGAATATAACCTCCCAGTTTTATGATTTCAAATACTTAATAGTCTCACAGGAAATATATAGTATGGTGTTCTGAATTTAAAATGTACATAAATATCACATAATCTGAGTCTTTCCATACTTTCAGAATTATTTTTCTAGCCAAAGAAAACATTGGTTATTCTATTTCCTTAGTTGTTTTTCAAAGAGCCAACACTGAGTTTTTTAAATCCTTTTTATTATTTGTGTTTTATTTTACCTATGTCACTAGTTATCATTATCTCCTCTTTTATCTGTTATTTATAGAACCAGATTAGCTTTTTCTTGGTTGGGGGTGCTAAATATTTGTCTTTTACATCACTTTTCAACATTCTACATTCCAGATTTTTACATCCTTACATTTAGGTATTTTTTCTTATGAATATCATACAGTTTAAGCTTTTATTTTTCTCTGGTATTTTAATTCTCTCATATTTTCTTATCCCCAAATCATGCAAGCTTGTTAATGATTGCTTAGATATATGTATATATGCGCCAGTAATATACTCTCTGGAATTGATTACCAACCATTCTTCTGAATTCCATTTTCTTTTCCAGAATATACAGCCTTTAGAAGGTCTTTCAATGAGGGACTTTAATTAAACATTCTGAAATATCTTTGTTTTGCCCTCACTCTTGAATATGGAATATAAACTCCAATATCCAAATCCACATGAAGCACAAGCTCACGATGGTGAAATCTTAGTTGAGTAACACATTGTAAATTGATGGCTATTTTCTGTTGGAACTTTGTGATATTTCATTGAGTTATGATCTCTAGTTTTACAACTGAGAATTCTAAATATTGTTTCTTTTCAAGTGTCCTGGCTTTTTCTATTTGCTTTCAAAATATTCTATTTATCACTGGTTTTATGCTGTTTCACTATAGTCTATCCAGCTGTGGATGTGGAACGATTTGTACTCTAGGAATCTGTGAATTCATATTTTTCATCAATTCTGAAAAACTCAAGCCAATAGCTCTTCAAAGTTCCCATTCTATATATAGCTCATCTATTCTGTCTTTTCTATAACTCCTATTCAGCATATGCTGGACCTCCTTATACTATCCCCTATGTCTCTTAACTTCTCTATCTTTCAGTGTTACATTACTAATTTCCTCAGATCTATGATTCAATTTATTAATTCTCTTCAGCTTTATTTATCTATACTTTTATTAATCACTACTCTTAATTTCAATTATTATATTTTTCATTTCTAGAACTTCTATTTGGATATTTTTCAAATCTTCATGGACCTTTTGTGTGTCTTATTTTTGGAGATTTTATTTATTCTTTCTTATTTTTAAACATTTTAAATACAGTAACTTTACGTTCTCTTTCTGGCATTCTATGATCTGAAATTCTTGGGGGAGGTGTTCTAACTCCACTCTTTGTGTATCCGCAGACCCTTGCCTATGGTGGATTGTTCCCTTGGGTGTTTTGCAAGTTTTGATTGTGGGCTAATCTTTAGTAGTATGTAGGTTTTTCCTGCAAGAATTCACAGTGAATTGAGTTGAGAAAGCACACCTCCGGGCCAAATTATATGTTAATTTCTCAGCTTGGGGAATCCTTAGACTACATATGAGGTATAAATGTTAACCCTATTTAAGACTAGCGTATACAAACTATTATATATAGAATGGATAAACAACAAGGTTCTATTGTATGTCACAGGGAACTATATTCAATATCCTATAATAAACCACAATGGAAAATAATATGAAAAAGAATATATATATATATATATATATATATATATATATATATATATATATATATAAATAAAATTGAATCACTTTGCTGTACACCAAAAACTAACACAACATTGCAAATCAACTATAACTCAATAAAAAAACGTTAACCCTGAAATCCACATAAAGTACAACCTATGATGTTGAATTCTAAGAACAGTTGTTTTATCCCCCATTCTTTGCTCAAGGCCCAATAGACATAGGCAAACTTCCTTGTTATTTCCTGCTCGTGATTGTCTGTCCCCCTGTGGATTTTATTGTGTTTTTATTAATCTGCATTTTTTATATGTGATTGTACATTACTGAGAAATTAATAAAAATAAAATCTAAGATATTTGTTGTATATCATAGCCACCTTAGCATCTAGTTGTAAAATTAGTCATGTTTTGTTATTGAGCAATTTTCCTATTTAGCTTTAAAACATAATCTCTAGCAAAATGACAATCTAATTTAATGATCATAAAATCTAGACAGTATATTTATACTAATGCACCTACTGTACTACTATTGGGATAAACAACTAGAAAGAAGACATTTCTAAGACAAAGGTTGTAATAGTTAAATAACTTACCCTAATCCACGAATCATAAGTTTCTCTTCTTCTTTGCCCATTCTCACACTCAGCAGAGAACGAATCTGACCAAGAGATGCCAGCAGGTTGATGGTATCCTCCACGGAAATACCATTTATAGTGTAGGTCTTTGGCAGAGCCCGGACCAGACCCCCAATGCCATCATACTGTCGATGGAGCAACACGAACATGGCCCTCACCAACTCAGGGTCTTCAATAACGGACTCTTGAGCCCATCGGACCATGGTCTCAGAAATCAACTGCTGAAGAGTGGCTGCAAAGTAATTATGGATACTTCTTAAAAAAGGAGAATAGTAAGACACATTAGATGGGCATTTCAAATGCATATCTCAGATAGGCCAAACTGGTATCAATATTTGTGCCAGAATTTCAAAAATATATTTTTTGAAAAAAATAAACTTCATTTAAGTATTTTTCAACGTCAATATGTTAATATCGATGAGTTACAGAAATGCAAGGATAAAAATACACAATATTTTCTTTAAAAACTATTCTTAAAACTAAGGCATTTAAGCTGTTTCAAGATTGTAGCCCCTTTTTCAAAACTGCTATTGGCAATCCATAGGGCAACCAATGAGTGGTCCTATTACTTTTATTTTCTTTGTTCCATTCTTTGCCTCCCAGAAGATCTGACATCATATGTCCTTATAAAGGTCAACCATGGGCATTCAAGGAGCTTTCTTTTGATCCAACTGTCTCCTCATTTGAGTCCTTTGTAGTAGTAACCTCATGAAATTATATTTCTACTTCAATTTGTATCCCTAATTGTCACTTAAAATGTCTTCAAAAGGATTTGATTGTGAAACTGTATTAAGTTGAAAAGTTACCCCATACATAGAAGATTACTTGCAATGTGACAAGCAATAAAGCACACTTAAAAGCAATAGAACTTCCAAACCTCTTAAAATATATACTAAAATTATCAAAGCTAAGTAGGGTTGATGTGACTAATTCATACATAGGCACTTAGTTCCTATCATCAATACACTGTCTGATTATCTGTTTTAATCTATACACTAAAAAAAAAAAAAAAAAAAAACTACCAATTTTAACCAAATACAAAATTTAGATAAAATGCCAGTATACTTCCACGTATCTCAAAACCATGTTGTCAGTTTTAATAGGTCAAAATTGATAATAATAAAAAGTGATTCGCAAGAAACTTTGAACTCTGATTTTGAAGATCTGGCTCAAATTTGGTTGTGATACTGAAGAATAAATTTAGAAGTAATTGTATGGATAAAAGATTTCCCTTGTAAGTTCGTGTGAAAAAAACACAAAATTTTCATGAGTTTTTTTTTTTTCTTTCCATAAAAGCCATTAATAAACCAACACTGCATCTTAAATGAATGGAGTCTCAGCAGTGAGACGGTAAGTCAGCGGATCTCACAGACCTACTTCATGAAACCCTTTTGGATGAGCGTGCAGTGTCTCAAAGACCGATTGCCTCGGCGTGCTTATTTGGTTTCACAGAGTATCAGCTGTGACTTTTCAGTTAAATATCATATGGATGAATCAGAAATGCATAAGATTTTAGGAAATATTTCAGAACCAAAATATAGTTACAGACAATATCTATTTAACCTTTAAGCAAAGGTTTAACTTGATGCAAGAATATTTGAAAGTCAATAGCATAATATTTAGATATGAAGGCTAAATTACCTGCTTTATACTTTCTCTTGATAAGACTGATCCAATCCCTAAATGGTTACTTCTCTAGGGAGCTCATCCACCCTTTCAAAGCTGCCATCTCTCAATCTGTTCCTACAAGTATGGCCTGATGCTGCCGTCTACTTCTGGCAGCTACAGGCATCTACTTAAGAATCTGATTCTTGGAAGCTGCAAACTCAATTTTCTCACTGGTTCATCTAGTATAATATTTAAGTGATGAGTAAATGCCGTAGTTGAGTCATTTTGGCAGTGCCCTTTCATAACTTACATGACTTCTTGGAGTCACTCTCAACGGGCTTTTCAGCTTGCTTCTTCTTTAGGTATGTCACCTTTTCTACCAAGGACAGCAGGCGTCCTCTAATTGTTAAATCACTGTTTCCATCCAGAGACCCATCTTCATCCAGCTCAATTCCTAGTAGGAAGAAAACAAAGAGAAAGAAGAAAAGAAAAAATAATATTAAAGAAACATTTAGGATAAATAATTCTCAGGTTTTTACAAGTTTTTCCATTCATAGCTTAAAGCAATGCTGCCGTGTCTGAAACAGCTGATGACACTGAGTTAAGCAATCTTGCCCACTAGCACTCATAGGTAAGAGGCACTCATTGCTCTCTCTTCCTTCTTTCTCTTTTTCCCCTGTTGTTGTGATATCAGAGCTATCAGCAGCCAGTACAAAATATAAAACCAAGCAGAGAGGGAAAAGACTCCCTTAGGAGTCAAAATCAATCGTGCTACTTGGGCTAACCCTAAGGCATCTCTTGACCTTGGGCACCATTTAGACCTATGGTTCTGCCCTGCCTAAAAACCTCCCTAGTCTTTTATCTTCCTTACTTGCTTCCAAAAATATCAGTGATATTTTAATAAGTCGAGAGACAGAGAGAGCAGATATCATTAGATATCCTAAACTAAGGAATACTTTATGTCTGAAGCAATAAATCTACCATTTCAGAGCACTCCTTTATTTACAGTATATATATAAATGTGTGTGTGTGTATTTATAGTATAACCTTCTGGCAGTCATTCAGTGGTTCTTCATTCATAAGCTGAATTAATATACTTTTACTCTCTTCATTAAGATAAAATGAAAATAATATCACTGGCGCTATATATATACCACTTAAGAAATGGCTAATTCATTTTCTTTCACTGAGACGCAGACGCAGACTTATCCACACCACCGCATAAAGGGAGAAAGAACCACACATTCAGAACATCCAATCAATTCCATTTTAAAAGTTCTTAAAATAAAAATAAGGGAGAATCCCCTTAATAGATCTGGGCTACTGACATATAATTTAATGCAGGAGTTCCTTAGGTCTTAATTAATTTCAAAAGATATGTCCCAGATTTCCTAGGCCAGTCCTAAAAAGTGGCCCCTCAACCAGTTTAAATACAACTGTTTGTGATCAAATTTCTTGAGACTAAATTAACTTAACACTCCCCTCTCTGCCAAAAGCACCTGGTTACATGTCCCCATTCCCCCCAGGCCACTGAGGGAAGGAGGGAAAATAGAGAAAGAATTTTGGTCATGGCCTGCTTGGTCTTAATGCCTTTCTGATCTCTGTACCCCTCATGACTTTCCCACATGGGGGTTAGTTAACCATTTTGCCATAACAAATATTCTTATATGAACTCCTAACAGGCACCGTGTACATTTTTGAACGTATTTACATACATACTTACTTTTGTACCAGTATATGTGTACTAAAATATACATTTAATAAGAGTTGTAGGTCAAGAAGACCTTACCACAATGTGTCATCAAATCTTCATGAAAATCCAAGAGTTTGTCTTGGATTTCTTCGGGACAGGGACATTCGCTTTTGTCATCCTTAAAGTTGAGAAGCATATTGATCTGAAAGTTTGGAAAAACAGAAGAGGAAGAACTAGAGTAAAAGAAAAGTGAATTCAGGAACGGCACAGCAAAGAAGATCATAAAAACCAAAGATGTTCAAAACCTGTTTTTCAGTATTCATAGATAGTTGCCCAACAGACAAAAAATCATTATCACTCAATCCAACAACCACCACAAATAAATCATTCAAATCTTAGCATGCTGAAAAATAGTTATGTCTTTTGCTTTCTCTTTCTCAATTCCACAATGTTAGCCCTTCGTATACTTGGCGTTCTTCAATCAGGATCTAAATGTTGGTTTTAAAATTTTTTATTATGCTTCTCCTAAATTTTCTTTTTTTTCCAGTTAATTTCCATGCTTTATTGAATATTTTCAACAACTATTTTTAGAACGATACAGTAAAGAAGGAAAACCAAACATAACTGAAGAGTAATATAATAACTATAACTTTTTTATATATATGCTTTATATATATGCTTTATAACTATGCTTTTTTCTAACATTAATGGTTCAATTAAACAAACTGCAAGAAACTTTCTTCCATTTGTTTTAGTTTTAGATACAATAGCATCAAATTCATAAATGAAGAATAGTATTCAATTCATAAATGAAGAAAAGTCTGTTCCATAATTTTCCTTTAGGAAACAATTGTAAGTTTTCTTTTTAGAGCTTTGTATTTGAATTTTTTGTTAAACTATTACTTTGAGAAGATTGTAGATTCACATGCTATTGTAAGAAATAATACAAAGAGATCCTGTGTACCCTTTACCCTGTTACCCCCTACGGTGACATCTTTCAAAACAGTAGTACAGAATCACAACCAGGACACTTACACTGATAGAGTCAAAAGAGGGAACAATTCCATCATTTCAGGATCCCTCCTGTTACCCTTTTATAACCACACCCACTTCCATCTTGCTTGCTCTTCATCCCTAATTCCTGTCAACCACTAATCTGTTCTCCGTTTCTATACTACTGGCATTTCAAGAACGTTATATAAATAGAATCATACAGTATGCATATATGTATTCCCACATGATCCTTTTGACAACCGTAGGGTCTGTAGTAATATCTTGTTTCATTCCTGATTTGATAATTTGTATCTTCTCTTTCTTCCTTTGTCAGTCTCTCTAGAGTTTTATTGACTTTACAAATATTTTTAAATAACCAGCTTTTGGATTCACTGATTTTTGTAACTGTCCTGTTTTCAGTTTGCATTCATTTCTCATCTGTTCTGTATTACTTGTTTTGGGTTTATGTTGCTCTTCTTCTAAATTCTTGTGATGGCAATTTAGATTATTGCTTTGAGTGTTTTTCTCTTTTTAAATGTTAAGTATTTAATGCAATAAATTTCAGTTTTGGTTGTTTACACAAATTTTGATATGTGATATTTTCATTTTCTTTCAGTTCAATGTAGTTTTTAATTTCTCTTGAGACTTGATTCTCAAACTATGGATTATTTAGAAGTGTGTTGTTTAGTTTCCAAGTGTTTAGAGATTTGCCTGTTACCTTTCTGTTACTAATTTCTAATTTGACTCCACTGTGGTCAAAAAAACATTCTGTATAAAAAAATTCAATTCTTTTACATTTGTTGAGGTTGTTTCATGGCTCAGGATACAGTCCATCTTTGCAAATGTTTCATGGGCACTTGAAAAAAACATGTGTGTTCTGTTATTGGGTGGAGTGTTCCACAAATTTCCAAAAATCCTGCTAGTTGATGACACTGTTGTATTCTCCTACATTTTTGCTGATTTTCCATCTAGCTTTTCCTTCAAATATTGAGTGAGGGGTGTTGAAGTCTCCAACTAAAATTGTGTATTTGTCTATTTCTCCTTTCAGTTCTACCTGTGTTGACTTCACATATTTTGCAGTTCTTTTGTTTAGTGCATACACATTTGTCTTCCTGGTGGATTGATCTTTTATCCTTTTGTAATGTTCCTGTCAGTCTATGATAATTTTCTTTGCTCTTACCTTCTTTTGATTAATTTTTCATGACATACCTTTTTTCATCCTTTTACTTTAAACATATCTATATTAATTATATTTTAAGTGAGTTTCTTGTAGACAGCATGTAGTTAGGCCAAGTTTTTAAAATTCACTCTGTCAATCTCTGTCTTTTACTTGGTGTATTTAGATTATTTATATTCATGAATTTACTGATATGTTTCTGTTTGTTCTCTCTGATTTATTTTTCCCAACATGCTTTGAGTTCCTTGAACTATTTTTAGGATCCCATTTTGAATTATCCGTGGTATTTTTTAGTGTATCTCTTGGCATAGCATTTTTAGTGGTTGCACTGGATATTATATTAATATATACATAATTTATCTCAGTCTACTGGTATCAATACTTTACCAGTTTAAATGAAGTATAGAAACCTTATCTTCCTTTATGTCCCTTATTCTCTCCACTGAAAATATAAGTGCCTTAGATATCTCTTATGCATACACTTAGAACACATCAGACAGTTACCATTTTTGCTTTGTCCATCAAACAATTTAGAAGACTCAGGAGGAGAAGGAAATTGTATTTACCCTTAACACCTTGTGTTGTTTTGTCTTCCTTCCTGATTTTTCACATTTTCTTCTTTCATCATTTCCCTTCTGTTTAAAGAAGGCATTCTTTCAGAGTAATCAAATTCCGGTAGTTTTCCTTCATTTGAGAAAGTCTTGGTTTCCCCTTCATTCCTGAAGGATATTTTCACTGTGTATAGAATTCTGGTTGACAGATCTTTGCTTTCAGCACTTGAAAAATGCTTTGCCACTTCCTTCTGTCCTCCATATTTTCTGATGAGAAATCCGTTGTCATTTGAATTGTCTTTCCCCTATGAGTGTCATTTGTTTCTCAGGGCTTTCAAGATTTTTCTTAGTCAAACTTCTGAAAACTAAAGACAATGACATGTCTTGGTTTAGATTTGGTGGGTATCTCGTTTGGGATTTACTCAGTTTCTTGAATCTCTTATCTTTGTACCTTTTGCCAAATTTGAAAAGTTTTCAACCATTCATTTTTCAAGTGTTTTTTCAGTTCACTCTCTTTCTCTTATCCCTCTGGAAATCTAATGCCACAAAATGTGAGACCTTTTGCTCTATTTGCACTCGTCCCTGAAGCTCTCTTTTTTTTTTTCCACTCTATTTTCTGGTTTTTCAGGCTAGGTAATTTCTATTGTTCTCCCTTCAGTTCAATGATTCTTTTCTCTTTTTCCTCCATTCTGCTGTTAAGTCCATCCATTGAAGGTTTATAAAAATTCAGATACTGTATTTTTCACCTCTAAAATTTCCATTTGGCTCTTCTTTGTATCTTCTATTTTTTTTTTTTTGCTGCAACCTTCTTTTTTTAGTTTTGTCATCTCGGAGTTTGTATCTATTGATTGCCATTTTTCATTCAAGTTTTTGCTGGTTCTTGGTGTGATGAGTGATTTTTAATTGAAACCTGGACACTTCTGATAGTATGTTATGAGACTTTGGTTCTTATTTAAACTTCTGGCTTCTTCTGACACTATCCAGCAGGAGAAGGGCTGGGGTGCCTCATTACGGCCAGGTGGAGTGGAAAGTTCATTTCTCCACTTGACCTCCGTGAAGGAGAGAGGGGACCTTGTTTCTGCTGTGTGAGGCTGGGAGATCCAGGTCGCCAGTGGACCTGAAGTCACACAACCCTGGCTGGAAAGGGTAAGAGTGCCTTGGTATATCTCCCTCCCTGGCCTCTAATGACACTCAGGAAGGGGTAGGTGTCATTACCACTCAGCGGGGATAAAGTCCCAGCTCCCCACAGTCCCAGCTGGAGCACCTGTGTACAGCCTGGTAAGAGTGGAAGTCTAAGCTCTCCACTCAGTGTCTGCTGGTTTGGGTAGGGGGTGGGGCACAGGGTTTACTGTGGTGTTTGGCTGGAGTAGCATGGCCATTACCTAAAAGTTTTCTGTCTTGCTAGAAAAAAACAGACAGTTTTTCTGGTCCTTTGGCTAGACAGAGAAGGCACTTGTTGGGGCTTTTCTTGTCTATGCCCGCTGGCGTTTCTGGGTTGCCGGCTTCTTTTAGCTCCAAGTCTGGGATAGGTGAGGCAAAAAGAAAACCCAGGGAACTCACCACCACGTCATTCCTCAGCTCCCAACTTCCGTAGCCACTCTTTCTTCTATCTTTCAGAGTCTTCTTATGTTGTCTTTTATGTAATGTCCAGGGTTACAGTTGTACTTAGAAGGAAGAATAGGGAAAGGCACATGTACTCCATCTTTCCAGAAGCACAAGTCTCCCAATAGTAGTTTAACAAATGGAATTACTCTGGGAGAGGCTGGACTTGTTCTCTGCCTCAGTAAATGTTGTTTACAGCAATAAACAAGATTCCATGTCCCTTCCCTCAAAGAAATTACATTCTGGTGAGAAAAAGATAAATTCTGCAATTAGTCCCTAAACATTTTCATTCAGAGGTATCTTGGACATAGAGGGAAACAGCAAGGTAAGATATTGAAGACGCGATCTGTCAGTTATACCTTGTGACCACCGTAGCTACATTTTGGTAATATCTCACACTACGAGACCCATCCTGAGGTGGATGCCAGAAAAATGCACAATCCTAGACTAGCTCATTCTTGGGTTTAGGCGTAGGCTCTTGGTTTTGCTGCACCCAAGGGAGACCTGGGTTTGGAGGTGAGCAACCAGAGGAAGAACCACAAAGAGGTGATCACTACTCCTGCAAGATTGGTGGCAGTGACACTGGGTTCTGCTAGGAGACACAAAATGAAAAGTATGAAGTCCTAGGAGTCAAGGGTGCCTATTAGCTGGGGCGGTGCTGTGACAGCCAACGAAGACCCACCTGTGCGTGGATGTTATTCCTATTTGAAGAACTTCAGAATCTGGCACAGTGGTTTCCACAGAGTCCATAATACACCTGATACCTTTTAATAAGTCTCTCATCTGTTTAAACTAACAGATAATTAGATAATTTTGGTGAGACCAAGTAAGTAGGTAATTTTGGTGAGACCAAATAAGTAGGTAATTTTGGTGAGACCTATGAATACTGACTAGACGAAGGTAGCCAGTTTAAAGAGAACAGGAGAAAAATACACTCGCAACTTCTGGTATCATTTTGCAACGTGTGGAACCTGAATGAACTAAAACCCAAAGGAAAAGGAAGACCTTTCGGTTCATTCTCATACCTGCTCTTGAGGCGGTGATCTGAATTCCTTTGTCTTCCTGGCTGTGAGTGCAGCCGACATGTTTAAGGCTTGCATAACTTCGTTATAGCGGAATCGTTGATTGTCTTGGAGCTTGGCTACGAAGTCATCTGAAAAGGCCACAATGGCTTCTATCCGGTGCCGGACCTGGCAGTCACAGAGGTACTGAAGTAGCAGACACATCTAAAGAGACGATTACAAAGACACCAAATTTAATTTCTGCAACTTAGTTAATGTATATCAAATCAAAATTTGTGGCAGATACGCTTAGTTGTCAACTCTTCTCCTTTATTAACAGAATCCTGATTTTATGTAGATAGCAATGTGCTCGGTCCCAGGGGATGAAACATAATTCGTCTAAGCCCAAATGGCAAATACCCTCTGATGTCCCTCTGATGAACACTTACTGTCCCAGCCTCCTCTGCAGCTAGAGGCAAATGAGATAATGAAGAGAAGTTTGCAAGGGGTCTTCTGGGAAAGATTTTTCACCATTAATAACAAGCTAGAATATCCTCTTTTCAAAAAAACTGGCTAATGACATGATCACTGGAGGAGGAAGGAGGTGACACACCTTAGGATAAAAACCATAAACTGAGGATTGCAGGACGATAGTAAGGTCTGGGTTCCTGACGACACCACTGAGCTACGACATTCATTCTAGGACTGCCTACCTCCAGACTTTAAGTTAACTAAGTGGTTTTATTGCTTATTCATTAAACGGTCACCTGGGTATTCTTTTACCAGAAACCCAAAGGATTTTTAACTGATAACAGCACATCAGTAGAAACATGCCTTCCAGAGAATGTTCTGCCCAAGTTTAGGGAAACGTTTAAATACACTTTATACCAATTGTGATATAAATACACAGCAGTGTTAAAGAGGACTTTAAAACCCTGTCTATCACCATCCACAGCATGGCCATTTCTGTCAATGCCAGTTCTGAGACAGCCCTAGTGTCTATGTCCCTCTCTCCATCCACTGTGGCTTTGTCCCTCCCCAGCGTAAGCACTGTCCCCCTCGGGTCTGAACCAGCATGACAGCGTTCTACTAGGTGGGCTCTGGATGACCACCCTCTCTTACTGCCCTCACAGGGAGCTCTACTGAGATTTTCAGAATAAAATTATCCTGCTAAAATTCTTCAGAGGTTTTAATTGAAATTAGAATAAAATTCAAGTCCACCGTATGGCTGGTTTTAGCAAACAGCCAGACTCTGTATGAACTGCCTTCTGCCTATTATCTCACCCTCCTTCCCCGCAGATGCTGGTCTGGTCTCTTCCGGAGTCAGAGCCTTTGTCATGCTCCGTGCTCCATGTGAAAAGCTTCTAGAACACTCTTCCCCTCCTTCTTCACAAGTACTGAACTCCCGCTCCTCAATATCTGACCTCAGCTAAAAAGTCACCCTTTCAGAAAGGCCTTCCCTCACCTTACTCACAGTATTCCAGTTGAAATTTTCTCTCTTCTAGAAATCCATTCTTTTCTTTCTGAGCATTTAATACAATGAACAATAAGATATTCTAACAGAAATACATATAAATAAGTGTATATTTCCCCCAGAGATAGTGAGCTTCCTTCACCCAGCACCCAGGGCCTGGCTCAGAGGAAGGCCTCGATCAGGGCTGACTGAGGAAAGAAGAGCAAAAACAGGGTGTCAAGGATGCAAGAGACAAACCGATGCTAATGAACCAAAGAGGCGTTAGGAAAGGGTCCTTGGGACATCTGGATGAGCACAAAGACAGGCAAGGTCTTTGATTCTTTAGAAACACAGGCAGGAAGTAAAATCTTGCCTGTGAGAATGGACACACCTACTGGTGAGCAAGCGTCCTAAGGTTGGAAGGGTAGAGGTGCGGTTGGAAACAGGCACTGAAAGCCTTGCATTTCAGGCATTCCAACAGAATGTCGGTGAAATGCATCCACGGAAACAAGGAGATGCAAGGAAACTGCTAATGAATAAGAGGGAGAAGAAATGTAACAGGGAAGAACAAATGTGACTCCATATTGGATTCGTTTCTTTTACTTTAACCTTTATATTCTATTGCTTTTGCTACAAGTTAACCACTAAAGGGACGTTGCTTAAAGTATACATAATGGCCCGTCTCCAGGGACCCTGCCTCCCACGCCTGAACATTAAGCTAAAATACCTTTGTTTAAGCTCACAGGAAACATCCTGACCAGGCCCCCACTGTGAATGGCTGCAGGAAGAAGAAATTAACACCTCCCCTCCTGAATCTGGCCAGAACCAGGAAATATCTGCAATAACTTCTTGCCCTTTTTTTTTTTTTTAACTTTACTTCCACACCTCTCCCTCTTTGTTCTATAAAAGAAACCAGCATCCCAACCCAGGCAAGATGGTTCTTTGGGACACCAGTCCCCCATCTTCTTGGTCTGCTGGCTTTCTGAATAAAGTCACTATTCCTTGCCCCAATACCTCGTCTCTCGATTTACTGGACAGTGCGGCGAGCAATATGAGCTTGGACTCGGTAACACCGGCAGGACAAAAACCCACCTCCTAGGCTCCTTTCAGACAGACATACACACATGCACACGCACAAATATGCACACGCACACAGACACACAGAGAAATAGCGACATGCCACACACACACGTGTATGACGGGCGGACACATACTTGACCAAGGAAACCACCTTGACAAAAACCCAAAAAAATCTGTCAACTGACTCAATTGGAAAATACATGAACTTCATTCCAAACGCAAGAAAATTAGATGGGCATGTCCCCAGGCATAACAGGAAGTTGGTTAATTTTATGAAGAACTATCTTTACCCAGGAATACAAATACACACACACACACACACACACACACACACACACACAGAAAAAGAGACAAAGGTCAGTGTTAATAGGTCGTGAAATTCACTGCGATCTTTTTCTCTGATTACCTGCAATTTAACTGGCTCGGGCAGTTTCATTTGGAGCAGGCCTTCCTTGGACCTCTTACCCCCTTTGTTTTCTTCCTCAGCGGCGCCTTCCAGCTTGGAGTCTTCCGCGCAGGCGCAGGGCTCCTTCTCTGGCGACTCGCCCTCCTCCTCGGGACCGGCAGCTTCCTTGAACACGCTGGGCTCAATCAACTGCAAGATGTGCTTCAAGTCCTCGTTGTGGAAGATGCCCATGATGAGCAGGGTGTAGAACAGCTTGATGAGAGGGACGAACAGGAACTCAGTGGTCCCCCCGACGGGGTCCCGGGCGTGAAGGCTGCCCTCTTTCACGGCCTCTGTCAGCATCTGTATGGTCTTGGCCTTCAGGATGTCCAGCGGGAACTCGGGGCTGTGCTGGTAACCCTCGTTATTAATGCTGACAAAACTCGGGGAGGAAAACTGCATCCGCGGCCGGAGGGAGGTGCTGAGGCCGATGCCCGGGAGGCCGTGCTTTTTGTTCTCGTCGGGGAAGAGGGTGATGCTCTTCGTCTCCTCCGTCATGGGGACGATGAACTCACTGTTCATCATGAGCCTGGCGGTGGCGTAGGAGCTGAGGTGGATGTCAATGAGCAGGTCGTAGTAGCCGGCGCGCAGCAAGCCGGGCATGTACTTGTTCTCGATGGCGTAGAGCAGCTGCGGTTCGTCCACGTGGCTGCACAAGGCGTGGGCCACCCGGTGATTCCCAAGCGCGCAGACGGCCGAGTAGAGCCGGAGAGTATGGTAGTGGAATTTCAGCAGTTCCTCCTGCTCGGTCAGTTCCAGGATGTCCACGGATCTGGAGACAAGAGAAGTGAAACATGGGCATTGAAAACGATCCTCCATCAGAGGAGAAATCTACATACGTCGTTGATGTCACAAGTTATGGAAACAGACACTATTTTTAAAATTAGTTTTCTATGACATGTTTGATGATAGCACAGATTTAAAAAAATCAGTTCTAGATGTTTTTAAGTTTTCTTCCAGATAGAATTTGATGTTGGAAATTTCCAGTCACTAGTGCTTGGAGCTTTCTTCATTCTTCATCACCTCAGGACTCTGAACATCTCTTTTAGATATTTGGGTCTCAAGCTGACCCTGGGGACTCCTCTCCTTTCAGAATTTGAGCACTCTTCGAAAAATCCTGAATCTCCTTTTCCAATTTGGCTAACCTGCTTCAAGAAGCCAGAAAACTTAGCCTTAGGCTATGTTGCTCCGTCTCTGACTTTAGGATCAGCTCTGAGTGTAACCAGTCAGTAGGTAAACAGAGGGATAATTCCTTTGACATAATTTACCTACTTACACGTCCCTCACAGACCCAAACATATGCCAATGCCACCCTGTTTCCACCAGGTATGTGCCACTCATGAAACAAACACTATTAGGGACATTTTCACTCAGGGAAGTTTCTGTTGGGAATCTGAGTTTATATCAGATCATTTTGCTTCTACCGCACATCATGACCTTTCAACGCAATTAAACCTTAAGCATATGTCCAGAATGTACCTAAAGTCAAGTCATTCCTTTTAAAAGAAAATCTATTTTAAGAGCACATAATTCCTTTAGATGCGCTAATTTTTCTAAACTCTTTAAATTACATAGATTGTTCATGGGCAACACTATAGTATTAAAGGTAGAAACTTGATATATTGAAAATCAAGGGAACCACTCGTTCATCTTGCAATGTATCTTTGGTGAGACTGTTATATAAGCTCATCAGGACAGGGGCTATTATATACTGTGGTTATTAGCATTCATCCAGCACCTAGCCTAGCACACAATGGGTACTGAATAATTATTTGTGATTATTTATTGTTAAGCTTTGTCACTATCCTTAGATACCCTGTCATCCTGCCCATACCACCTATCCATTGTACCTGTGCTTTTCAGGTCACAGGCATTCTGCTAAAACCCACTGTGGCTTGATGGTGCAGACTTACTCCAGACTCCACCTTCTGACTCTCAGAGTCAGAGGATTCATGCATTATAAAATGCCTAGCAAATAACTACCCACCCTGTGTACCACCTAGACTTCCAGGAAACCACACATCTGCTGGGCCCAGTTGCTAGCACCTAGTTCTTGGAAAGGTATAATTGAGTAAGCCCCCACCACCTCAAGGTAGTGGAGGATTCCCATATCTTAACTGGGCTCTTCAATCTCCCAAGAAGACTGTTACCCATCCCTCAGCCTGGCAGATGGCCAAAATATATAAATCCATTTATTGTAGCAACACAGAGTATCTGTACTCTAGGTCCTTACTGAAGAACGCAATTCAGTCTTACTGTCTGATCAATCTCAAAATGTCAGTTTCTAGAAACAATACATAAGGACTCTACAATCTACATTGCTGCTGCCACTCCCAATTCACCCCCCATGATTCATTTTATGATGCCATGTTCTTTCCTATAAAGCACCCCTCCTCCCTACCAGACCAGTCTTTTAAGGTAAGGGTCATGTCTGTTTTGCTCACTCTTTTCTATCCAGTGCCAGGAACACAGTGGGCACTAATACATGTTTGTGGAATGAATGAATGAATGGGAGAAATCGGAAGGACTTGCAGTCTACTTCTCATAACCTGACTTAGGTCAAGGCAAACCAAAGGATATATCTCAACTAATTTAGTCTGTCTTTCCACACCAACCCATTGTAGCAATATTCATACATTAATGAACAATGGCTTTAACTGGAGGAGAGCAAAAAAAATAACTCACTGTTTTATCTGTTACAAGCACAACGCCAAATATATCATCTAGCACATCTTTAGCACGTGCTGTAAATTGTATTGTTGTCAGTAAATATCCTCCTTCTCCCTTCTTCCCTGTAGATGGAGTCATCTTTTTGACCCTACTTACTTTGGGCTTGACTACCTGACTTGCTTTGGTCGATAAAATGTAACTGGATAGAACATCTGCCACAAGGGAAAAGAAAACTCTTAGAGGTCTGTTAGCCCTCCTTCATATCTACCCTTGACCATGGAAGCTATACGTCCCAGATCAGGGCTGCCCCATCAGCTGGGCAAGAAGGCACATGAACCACATCTGCAGACCATCTCCCCAGCCTGGAGCAGAGCAGCAGTGGACTCACGACCTCATGTAACACGAGCAAGAAATACAGGTTTCTTTGCAAGCCACCGAAATTTTGGGGTTGCCATTACAGTAAAATCTGACTAATACAATTCATTATAGTCTTTAAAGTCACCAGGGGAGAAATTTCCTTCATGACTCAATATCATTCTTTTATTCATCAAATATTACAGAGTACCTATTATGTACTGATCACTGCGCACTGGTGAAATGACGGTGAACAATACAGACAAGATTCTTGCCCTAAGGGAGCTTACTGCCTAGTTAAAGAGGGAAACAACCCCAAAAATAAGTAAATTAAATTATGAACTATGAGTGAGCTATCTCCTGAAAGAAACAGAGGACTGACATACAACTACTACCATTCAATTTTTAAAATATTAGTTAATCATCATATTATTGGGGCATGAGGAACAGATTCTACTTGAATACTAGTCGGCATTTCCATTTTGGAATCTGAATTTTGAAACACATCTGATTTTTCTTTGGCTTCTACGAAGCGTGAAACCAATGTGCAACCATATGATGGTGTGATGTGAATGACTGTGGACCAGTCCTGGCTTTGTTATTTTCCTATCCTTACCTTCTCTGCAACCTGATTCCAATGACACTTTTTTTTTTTTTACAAATTTGCATTTCATATATTTTGGGAAATTGACGAAAATTCTTTACGGCCTATAGTAAGAATTCAAATTATCCATTCATTTGCATATAACTTATCACAGGTAATTAACATAAATGATACATTACTACGGCAGGAGTGTATGTTGGGTTTCTATGACATGCCAACATATTAAATCACAACCTTAAAACTCTCTGCTTAATAGAGAGAGAATATTTTTCCTTATAAAGAAAAATTTGTTCCCTGGGCTTCCCTGGTGGCACAGTGGTTGAGGATCTGCCTGCCAATGCAGGGGACACGGGTTCGAGCCCTGGTCTGGGAGGATCCCACATGCCGCGGAGCGGCTGGGCCCGTGAGCCACGGCTACTGAGCCTGCGCGTCTGGAGGCTGTGCTCCTCAACAAGAGAGGCCGCGATAGTGAGGGGCCCGCGCATCGCGATGAGGAGTGGCCCCCGCTTGCTGCAACTAGAGAAACCCCTCGCACAGAAACGAAGACCCAACACAGCCATAAATAAATAATAAATAATAAAATTAGTTAGTTATTCATTTAATTAAAAAAAAAAAAGAAAAAAAAAAGAAAAATTCGTTCCCAAATGTGATGTTTCTTTTGGTTGCAGAGTAACTTTTTTAAAACATTAGATGCAAAAAAAAAAAAAAAACAAACAAACAAACATTAGATGCAAAATTCCAATATAACTTTTCTCACATAAAATAAAAAGTATGAAATTAAATTGAATCCTCTAAAGGGTACATTATGAATGTTGTATCTCTCTAATTATTTCACCTAAAAATATACAAATAAATACTTAATGGATTAAAAAAAATTCACCTGGCCAGATTAATTTTTCTTTGGATTTCTTCTGTTTGGAAACAGCTTTATTGAGATATCATTTACATACTATACAATTTACCTATTTAAAATAAATAATTCAATGGCTTTAGTAGATTAATGGAACTGGGCAACCATAACCATAATCTAAGCTTAGAACGTTTTCCTCACCCCAAAAGAAACCCAGTAGTATCCAGTGGCAGTCACTCCTCAGGTCCACTGCCCCTGCCTCCCCTAAGTAAACATTATTCTACTTTCTCTCCCTAAAGATTTGCCTATTACGGACTTTCCCTGTAAATGGAATCCTATAACGTGTGGTAGTAGTGTAACTAGTTAAAAACTTAGTATAATGTTTTAAAGCTTCATTCATTTTGTAGCACATTTAAGTACTTCATTCCTTTGTATTGCCAAATAGATTTACAGTATGGATTCACCACACTTTATTTATCCGCGAATCAGTTGGTGGGCATTTGGGTTGTTCCCACTTTTTGGCTACTGCGAATAATGCTGCTCTGAAATTCGTGTACAAGTTTTTGTGTGGACATGTTTTCATTTCCCCTGGGTATATACCTAGGCGTGGAATTGAAGGCTCTTTTTTTTTTTTTTTAAAGGATTTTCTTATTTATTTATTTATTTATTTATTTATTTATTTATTTATTTATTTATTTTTGGCTGTGTTGGGTCTTCGGTTCGTGCGAGGGCTTTCTCCAGTTGCGGCAAGCGGGGGCCACTCTTCATCGCGGTGCGGGGACCGCTCTTCATCGCGGTGCGCGGGCCTTTCTCTATCGCGGCCCCTCCCGTCGCGGGGCATAGGCTCCAGACGCGCAGGCTCAGCAATTGTGGCTCACGGGCCCAGCTGCTCCGCGGCATGTGGGATCTTCCCAGACCAGGGCTCGAACCCGTGTCCCCTGCATTAGCAGGCAGACTCTCAACCACTGCGCCACCAGGGAAGCCCCTGAAGGCTCTTATGGTAACTCTGTATTTAACTTGTTGAGGAACAGTCCAATTGTTTTCCAAAACACAGGTTAAATTTTAAAGGTATTAAAAGAAAATAAAAGTGCCAAGCATGTCTAAATATATAAAAATGAACATGGCTCCTACAGCTTTTTAAGAGTAGAGTTTTAAAATATAAGCAAAATAACAAATATGTGTGTCTTTGCATTGTTTTCATGAAATGTTTTCACTCAGTTTGTGACTTAACTTTTTAATGATATTTTGGGAGGGAAATCTTGGTCCCAAACTTACTGATAATGAGGCTACTAAAATGAATTCTGTGCAATTTAATTGGCTCTCACATGGAAAGACTAAAAATCATAAACAAAGCCACCTCTGAACATTAAGTGTACTTCATATTATTACTGTGACTGTCTAGAATGCGTATAAACTTGTTTCCAAAGCCCTCAAGGTATTTTCACAATGCTCTTTCATCGACATCTCTTGGTCTCAGTTTTTCCCATCTGTCAAACAAAGGACTGAGCTAAGTGATTTTTCTGACTCCCTCTTTACTATCTTACAGTTCTGTGATACTCTCTTACTCGGCTGCTTTAAGTCAGATGGCAGCTGTACGTGTCTGAATTTTTACTTACTGTTATTCTCATAAGCAAAACAAGAATGAGGAAAGAGATCATACACTATCAAATCACCTCTTCACCTGTAATAATTCTGTTTCAGTAACCAAGGAGTTGAGACACAGACTTAAACTTAGGATGTACAAAATAACATCTGCATGGCCCCAAGAGATCAGTATTTTTTAAACCCCGTTTTGTTTCCCCAGCACCACCCTTGAACCCTGGGGTAGGCATCTAATTTGATGGGTTCCCATCAGACAGTAAAGGACGCTCAGGCCTGACCTGTTCTCCTCTGGGATATGGAGTGACATGAACTGCAGAGGTTCCACACACTGCACCAGCCAGCCTTGGCGTTCACTTATTCGAGACACGTCTACCTTCAAGAACTGGTTGGGCATTCTGCTCCAGAGGACGTGTGAGAGGAACTGCACGTGGAGGCGAGGGGGACACTGCGGCACGGGGTTTTTGTGCTCGCTCTTGAATAATCCCGCTGAGAGAGGCATCACATTCTAGGAGATGGGGAAGCAGAAAAAGAATGAACGGATGACGCTCCTGGGGGGGGGGGGTCTGTAAAGTGATGACTAGAGTTCTGCACAGGAAAGAGATAATGACAGATACGCTACGTGTTGAGCAGAGTCAATACAAAAACTAACAGAAATTGGGTTGAGCTGCTTCTGAACGGACTAGTGGAGAAAATTTGGGGATGTCTCCTTCCCATATACTCAACGGCACACTGAGAATGCAAGAGCAAGAGAGTATAGCCAGGTATCTTTCCTATTTCTTTACCAAGCTGGGTCCTCAGGGACGCTTGGCATGTCTTTAGCTGCTTTCATCCAAACATCCTGAAAGATTGGTCACATCCACTTGGCTTTCTCCCTCTCTTATTGTCTGTCCTTTGTCACCCACCTCATCCATCCTTAAACTACTCACACCCTCACTCATCGTCAGGTTTCTCAGGTTTGAGTAACCAGCAATATACCAGACACAGCTCAACAGATAAACCTGACTATTAAACAAGAAACACAATTTCTTTCTCCTCCACCTCTAATATGTATCTTCAACCATTCCAAGTCCTGCAGTCTGGCCTCAGGGAAAGAAAAGTCTGTACTTTGCCAAAGCTTATTCATTCATTTATGATCGTGATACCACCCCTGCCTGCCTCTTCTGGGCCAATAAAACAATTATCTCATCTTTCCGCATTACCTTCGGTTTCTCCCTCTCCTCTAGAACCTTCTCTACTGCATTATTTAGACTTGCTCATCCTCAAGCTACTTTCCTATTCCCTTCTGCTCATGGGGACAAAAAACCCAGGCACTTGTATTAGGCACTGAGAATGTATCAGTGAAACAAAACAGACAAAATCCCTACCCTCATACAGCTTCCATTTCTTTTTCATTAGACATAAAATCAACAAAATCAGTAATTAACTAGTTATTAGAAAAGAGGTCATGGAGAGGAAAAAAAAAACAGAATGGGGCAATCAGAATGCAGGACAGTAATAATAAACAGGGTGGTCAGAATGGTGTCACTGAGAAGATGACATTTACAGAAAGATCCAAAGAGAAGAACCATGTGGATATGCAGGGGAATAAGTTTCCATGCAGAGGGAACTGTGAATGCAAAGAACCCGAGGGAGTTTGCCTGGCAAGTCTGAGGAAGAGCTGGGGGCCAGGGTGGCTGCAGTGGAGTGAAGGAGGGGACAGCAGGAGGAGATGAAGTCAGAGGGGTTAGAGGAGGTCAGGTGGTTTAGAACTTGAGAACCATCATCAGAACTCTGCTTTTTACTCTCAGGGAAACAGGGTTTCTAGGGTTTCGAGCAATGAAGTGAGTGACACGGTCTGATTTTTATTTTAAAATAACGACAGTCACTCAGATTTTTCTATGATAAACAGAGGGGTGAGGATGAATTAGAGGCTAGTGGCAAAATACAGATGGGAAACGATGGTGATGGAGGGCAGATCAGTAGGAGGGGTGGTGGGAGAGGTCAGAGGTGGAGGATTTGCTGGGGGGAGGAACTGGGATGCAGAATGTAAAGGAGGGAAGCCAAGGATGACTCCAAGGTTTGGGGTCTGAGTTATTAACTGACAGATCAGGAAGACTCGATCAGGCAAGTCAGGAGGAGGGGGGAGTGATGGTCAGCGGTCCAGTTTTGGACATATCCAATTTGCAATATCTATGAAACACGAAACATAAATGTCAAATAGACCAATATCAGAGTCTGGGTTCTGAGAAACTACCACTTTTCTGTCAAATTTTAACTTTTTTTTTTCAGTCATCCAAACTTGCTGCCTCCTTTCCCTCACGTTCAATCTCAAATAATAATATGAATTGAATGATCTTGAACAAAAATACTACAGCTTCTTCCATCATTTAACTGAAATTTTTCTGGCAAGGTCACTAAAGCCCTCCTACTTAACAAAAATCACGGATCCCTTTAGTCCATATCGTATTGGCTCTTCTGCGGCAGCTGGAATCTCATTTTACAAAGGCAGAAACTGAGCTCACATGGTTTAAGAAATATGTCCAAGGTCACTGAGCCAGCATGGTAAAACTGTCTACTACATTCACCCTGAGGGGTGCCCAGCATCTCATTGTTTACAATTGCGAATTTCAACTCAATTCCTTTTCCTGAATTTCAGCAGACTCTTCTGCTTGTTGTTGTGTTAGTATCCCTTGGCTGGCCAGACTAAAATTATTTAAATTAATCCTTTTCGGATTAACATATACACACTACTATACATAAAATAGATAACCAACAATGACCTACTGTATAGCACAGGGAACTATACCCAACATTTTGTAATATTCTATAAGGGAAGGGAATCTGAAGGAGTACACACACACACACACACAACTGAATCACCAAGCTGTACACCTGAAACTAACACAACATTGTAAATCAACTATACTTTAATTTAAAAAAAAAAAGTCCATCCCCAAAAAAAGTAAAAAAGAAGAAAAAAAAATTAATCCTTGATTCTCCATTCTCCTTGAGCACCAAATCCAATTTCAACAAATCCTATTAATCCAATTCATTGACAAATTCTGTTAATCTCTCCCCTAAAACATCTTCTTATGTATCACTCTCTCTCTATGATGACTTTCGTGAATCTCATCATCTTCTCCCATGTGGACAATATCAAATTGTTGATAGATAATTATTACTGCCTGCTCTCATTCATTTGAGGGCAGATATTTCTCCACATTACTACCAACATATTTTCCCAAAACAGGTTTGATTATACTCAGTCCCCTGCTTCAAATTTCCAGTAAAGCACCACTGCCTAGGGAACAGGTGTACACTTCCTAATGTGGCATTTAAGGCCTTTTCAACTTGGACTACCTTCCATCCATATTCATCTCTAGCCATATCCCAGAAGCATCCTTTGTTACAGTCACACTGAATTCCTTAACCTTCAGCACTTTCATGCCTATGTATTTTCACTTTCTCTCACCCTCTGTCTAGAATGCCCTCTCCTAGCAAATGTACCCTGAGATCTATAATTCAACAGTTAAGAATCAACCTAAATGTCATCTCCTCTTTCAGCTTTACCTGATCCACCCCATCCTACTTAGTTGTCCTTTCATTTATGTTCCCAGAGTACTCAATACCTGTCACTCTTGCATTTACCACAATGTAGCATACTTCCAGCTCTTCAAGCCCGTTCACTAGCTTACCCGTGAGTTCAGTGATTACTGAGCTGTATGTAATTTGGCATTTGTGTTCTGTACAAGGCTAGTTTTATTGAATAATATACTTATGATAACCAAAGAAAACCCTTTCTAATTACTTATGTTACTCTAGTGACCTTAACGAGATTACAGAATTTTCAAATATGGAAACTTTTAAAGAATGATTTATGTGATTAATATCAGTACTAATAACGTATGGAATTAATTGAAGAAGAAGTAAATGCTATTTCCTAACAAAAAACAACCCAAATATAATACCAGGAATGAGTCTTTCTTACCTTTATTCTTCCCAACTCAAACTGAAAAACGTTGGGACTTGTAGCTTGCGCAAAAACTGCAGGAAATAATTTTGTACTTGGTTCCACCTTAAATAATCAAATGAATTTAATATTAGTAAAGGAAGGAACACACACAAAAATATATTTTCTTCCTAACACCTAAGAAACACTTTACAGAAAAAGACTTTTTCTTCCTCTCATGCAGATATTCTCTTTCAATAATTATTTGGAATATTTCATTTCAGGACTATGTGAACAGTTTTGGAGGAATGTACTGTTTACTCTGAAGGGTTTATGGCACTGTTATTACTCAAACAGAAGTAAAAATACAGAATTGACTCATCTGTGTTTTCATTTCCTTCTAGCTTATAATTTACTTTTTGATCTTGCAAAATGTGTTCTCCTCTCTAACGGGAATAAAGGCTTCCTCCCTGGAAGCACAAGGCCATCCCTGACCACATACCTGATAGTATGTGCTCAGCTCCTTGCCGTTGGCCGTGAAGGTGAGCAGCCCACTGGCGGTGTCCACCACGCAGCCAATCTCCAGGCCGTTGTTGTTGCGTCCTTGCCCGGGGCTCAGGCTCTCACCCGCACACACCATATAGCAGTTGCTGCGTTTGATGCTGAATTGCAAAAAAACATGTTTATCTTTGAACAAGCACAGGTAGCGTGGAAAGCATGGACGTCTGGCAAACTAAACCTAAGTTATGCTGTGCAAGCAACAAGCTCATGCTGAAATGGGACAGGTGTACAGTGGGCCCGATTCTGTGATTCTGAGCAAAACTCCATTGACTTCAGTGGACATTCTGAGTCAGGTCTTCCAATCTCTCAATTTCACACCTAATGAAGACAGGTCAACGAGTTGGAACCAAGGATAAGAACTGACCTGCACCTTCCCTCCAAAAACTCAAACCAAACTGGACCTTTTTCTGAGGTTCAAAAAAGTTTAACTATGATAAAGCAGAAACTAACACACACACACACACACACACACACACACACACAAAGTTTAACTATGTAATAATCATCCAAATTGGTAATTTTCATTCTCATGGGTTTTTTTTTTTAACATCTTTATTGGAGTATAATTGCTTTACAATGGTGTATTAGTTTCTGCTTTATAACAAAGTGAATCAGCTATACGTTTACATACAACCCCATATCTCCTCCCTCTTACGTCTCCCTCCTACCCTCCCTATCCCACCCCTCTAGGTGGTCACAAATCTCAAGGTTTTTTTTTTTGTTTTTAAACCACTTGTTCTGAGATGAGAAGCACCTGTTTCTGAACACTATCAAAGTCTTTAGGCCAATTCTACATGAGCTGTCAGTGATTCGATAGATATAAAATTTGGCTAAAATTAAGCCCCTTTCTGGACAATTCCTGGTGATCTGTTATGAGAGACAGACTTAGCTGGGATGTGCGCAAGGTCTGTGATATTAACAACAAACCCCACCTGAGTTTCACCCTCCACAAAACCTTTACCAGAGAGAGTAGCAAACTTAAGTGATTTGAGTTTCACCTCCTTCCCTTTCTCTACTACTGTGCAGTGCATGTATGAATGAGGCTGGCAAAAAGGGCAAACACAGGCAAGTAGGAGGAAAAGAGCAAGAAGGCGGAGATAAAGTCAGTTTCTGAATAATCAAAAGTTGGCTGTGTTTCTATGCTCTATTTATGTAAGATTCAACAACCTTCCCTAGCCTGTATTTCCTACACCAAAAACATCAATCAGATACCATATCCCTATATTATCTCCTTTCACTGTCTCCATCTCTGAAAATCAAGTATATCCCTCAGAATATTCCTGGAAACAGGTGATTTGGGCCCCCCCCCACCCCCCGCTACTGACGTAAAGCACTGTTCACTGGAGAATTTTTGCTAGGCTCACTGTCTCAAGTGCTAAGTTCATTGCGGTTCAAGTGTTAACAACCTGAAGGCAGGGGAGGGAGCTTCCGGTCACCAAAAATGATGGTGCAGGTATTAAAGAAAAGCAACATTATGGGGGGGGCTCTTTCTATGAGACCCATCACAGCAGATCAGAGAGGATGCACGGGCACAAAAGGTAGATGCAAATGGCCAGATCTTCTCTTGTCTTATTCTGCAAGGAAGATAGTCTTCTTCACTTTTTTGAAGGTTTGGTTTGAGTTTGGTTTGTTTTATAAATGAAAAAGGATGGCACAGAAACTGTAACTGACTTACCCAAAGCCACACAGCGAGTCAATCGCCAAGCTGAGGAAAGAACCCACGGCTCCTCAGTGTGAGTTCAAATGTGTTCACCTGGTCTAAACCACTAGCCCACACTGTCTTCACCTTTTTCTCCCCACCTCCTAACCAGTTCCCAAGGTGCAGATCAGACCACAGGCTAAATGCCTCACATTCACCCGTCTCTAATCCTCACACAATGACTAAGTAATGGTAACCCAAGTCATTAGTCGTGTGCGATGTCACCTGAAGGAATATATGATTATTACCCCAAAGAGATGCACTGCTCTTACTTTATAAGATTTTGCACTTTTAATATATTCAGATTCCTTACCGGCTTGTATGAGTAACAAAAAGGACATGGACGTTAATGGTTTGATTATACTGTTCCTATCAACAGAATATTATCTTGGACATAAAATCCAAGAGAAAAAAATTGCCTAGGTTTATCAACGTTTTTATCAAATGTCATTCATGTAAGAAATCGAGGAAAACCTACCTTTCATGCACCTTTCCTTTTTCATCTCCTAGAGTCACGGTCACCGTACGAACTCTGTCCAAGTCAAAGCCTGTATCATATTGATGGAAATCGGACGTGATCCAGCCCACCCAGACGCTGGCAGGTTCTTGCCCAGGAAAGATTCTCACTGAGTAATAGTACTGTCAAGACAGCAACACCAAGTATTGGCAAAGCAGAAAGAAACAAAACTTTGACTTGCAATGTCTTTAAGTTGCCTAAGAAGATATGTCTTTGTTTAAAATCGTTTGGCAGATTTGCAGCAACATGGATGCAACTAGAGATTATCCTACTAAATGCAGTAAGTCAGAAAGAGAAAGACAAACACCATATGATATCACTTATATGTGGAATCTAAAATAGGACACAAATGAACCTATCCATGAAACGGAAACAGAATCATGGACATAGAGAACAGACTGGGGATTGCCAAGGGGAGGGGGGTGGGAGAGGGATGGATTGGGAGTTTGGAATTAGCAGATACAAACTGGTATATGTAGAAAGGATAAACAAGAAGGTCCTACTGTATGACACAGTATAGGGAACTATCTTCAATATCTTGTAATGGATATAATGGAAAAGAATCTGAAAAAAATATTGGGTTGGCCAAAAAGTTCATTTGGGTTTTTCCGTAACATGTTACGGAAAGACCCAAACAAACTTTTTGGCCAACCCAATATACACAAATGTATAACTGAATCACTTTGCTGTACACCTGAAACTAACACAACATTGTTAATCAACAATACTTCAATCAAAAAGAAAATAATAGTATATTCAATACTAATAATAGTATATTCAATTATGCTATAACAACAACAACAACAAAACCCAAAGTTTAAAGCAGCAAAAAAAAAAAAAAGAACCTTTGGCCTAAGTAAAATGTTATAGGCACAAAGGACTGATGTGGCAAAGGAAAAGTCTTAAAACAGAGATCCTGAATTATTTCAGAAATAATGGGAAAATGAGAAAAGACTATCTGAGCAAAAGATGATCTGAAGCTTTTTATACTTCCAAGTATGAATGGATGGGGGAATACATATATAGTATGTTTCTGTGATAAAACCATCAATCCATTACGCAGGTAAGCTTTGAATTCTTCAAGCTGACACCAGAACAATAATCTATGCTACAGCTTTTATACCTGTTTTATACCTTGAATATGCTATCACTAACATAATATTTTGAACCCTTAAAATCACTTTGAAATAGTTCAGATCTGATATGTGAAAGTCAAGTTCAAATATGGGGGAACTCTAAAAGGGACACAGCTATATATATATTTTTCCATTTGGCGTTTTATGAGAAGTGCTTTAAAAATTCAAAATGGCAGACAGCTACACCTTGACCTCTAACAAAGTACGATAAACGATCTTGCAGACATATCACTGAGACAAAAGAAACTGCGAAATGTACTTGGAAAAGCTTAAGTGGCAAATAAAATGCTGTCAAGAAAGAGGATAACAAAATCGGGACTGAGGGTACCATTAAGGATTATGTTTCCTACAATAGCTCTCTTATTGCATAATATCCATTAGAATATACATACGTCTTTCAACTTTTCAGCCCCCAAGATATAAGTGAATAATTATTTTAAAAATAAGCTTGCTAAACAGTACGAATCAATGTTAACTATCTGAAATGCAAAGCATGATCACTGACAAACAGAAATAAATGACAGAAGCTGCAACCTCATACCGTGGACGTTTGCATCAAGTAATCATAGTCGTCCCTCTCATCTGCGAGGACGTCTTCTGTGAGTCTTGCAGAATGGCTGGTGCTGTAATCTGGCTTTGTCCTTCTAAGCAAAAATCTGAAATATAGTAGAGGACTAGGAATAAGCAACATTAAAATGTTCTGCCTATCTCAAACATAAACATAGGATTAACTTAGTAGAGTGGTTGCCAGCCAGGATGATTAGCTCCCAAGAGGATATCTGGCAATATCTGGAGATATTTTTGGTTGTCACAACTTGGTGGGGGAGGGGTGCCACTAGCATCTAGTGGTGGAAGGATCCTGCCTAACCGTCCTTCAATGCACAAGGCAGACTCTTACAATAAATAATTATCTAACCCAGAGTGGCAATAGTGTTGAGGTTGAGAATTTCATATTTAGTGTAAGAAAGGATGCTAAAACAATCTACCTTCTTTTTTTTTTTAATTAATTAATTTATTTATTTTTTAAATTTATTTTTATGGCTGTGTAGGGTCTTCGTTTCTGTGCGAGGGCTTTCTCTAGTTGTGGCAAGCGGGGGCCACTCTTCATCGCGGTGCGTGGGCCTCTCACTATCGCGGCCTCTCATGTTGCGAAGCAGAGGCTCCAGACGTGCAGGCTCAGTAGTTGTGGCTCACGGGCCTAGTTGCTCCGCGGCATGTGGGATCTTCCCAGACCAGGGCTCGAATCCGTGTCCCCTGCATTAGCAGGCAGATTCTCAACCACTGCACCACCAGGGAAGCCCCCAATCTACCTTCTTATCCATTAAAAAGTACTATTTAGAGAGAATACTCTAAGGTTCAACCAGTAATGTAAATATAAACGTCTTAAAAACTAACTCTTGGGAGAAAATACAAATCATATATCTGATAAGGTTAATATCTAGAATACACAAAGAATTCCTACAACTCAGCAACAAAAATGCAAATGACCCAATCAACAAATGGGCCAAGAACTTGAATAGACATTTCTCCAAACATGTTATACAAATGACCAATAAACATATGAAAAGATGCTCAACATCACTAATCATCAGGGAAATGGAAATCAAAACCACAATGTGATATCACTTCACACCCATTAGGGTGGCTACTATCAAATAACCAGAAAGTAACAAGGGTTGACAAAGACTTGGAGAAATTGGAACCCTCGTGCAGTGCTGATGGGATTGTAAAATGGTACAACTGCTACGGAATACAATATAAATATTTTTCCTCAAAAATTTAAATACAGGGCTTCCCTGGTGGCACAGTGGTTAAGAACCCGCCTGCCAATGCAGGGGACATGGGTTTGAGCCCTAGTCTGGGAAGATCCCACATGCCGTGGAGCAACTAAGCCCGTGCGCCACAACTACTGAGTCTGCGCTCTAGTGCCCGCGAGTCACAACTACTGAAGCCTGTGTGCCTAGAGCCCGTGCTCAGCAACAAGAGAAGCCACCGCAATGAGCAGCCTGCGCACCGAACCAAAGAGTAGCCCCCGCTCGCCGCAACTAGAGAAAAGCCCACATGCAGCAACGAAGACCCAATGCAGCCAAAAAAATAAATAAATAAAATAAATAAATTTATTTAAAAAAAAAATTTAATTACAGAAGTACCAGGCATCCCACTTCTGGGTATATATCCAAAAGAACTGAAAGTAGGGTTGTGAAAAGATATTTGCACACCCAAGTTCTTAACAGCATGATTCACAATAGCCAAGAGGTGGAATCTCCCTAAATGCCCATCAGTGGATGAATGGAAAAACAAAATGTGGTGTATATACACACACTGGAATATCATTCAGCCTTAAAAAGGAAGGGAATTCTGACATATGTTACAACACATATGAACTTTGAGGACATTAAGCTACATGAGATAAGTCAGTCACAAAAAGACAAATACTGTATGATTTCATTTATATGAGGTGTCTAAAGCAGTCAAATTCATAGAAACAAAAAGTAAAATGGTGATGACCAGGGGCTGGGGGAGGTTGGAAAAGGCAAGTTATTTCATGGGTGTAGAGTTTCAGAGTTTTGCAAACTAAAAAAGTTCCGAGATCTGTTTCACAACAATGTGAATATACTTAGCACTACTGAACTGTACACTTAAAAATGTTTAAGATGGTAAATTTTATTTTTACCACAATAAAAAAAAATTCATAGAAAACGTAGCTCCTGAGATAGATTGTTAGTGGTAACAAATTAGATGGCCAACAGGCTGCTTTTTCTTCTGTAGAATCCTTGGTACATAAAGAAGGAGGAAGAGGAAGAACAAATTGACCTTGGAAATCCCTTACCCGCTATTACCGTCTCCTGTGATCCCCTAACATAATAACTACATATTCAAAATCATTAAAAAAATTAAAATTAAAAAAAAAATTAGGGCTTCCCTGGTGGCGCAGTGGTTGAGAATCTGCCTGCCAATGCAGGGGACACGGGTTCGAGCCCTGGTCTGGGAAGATCCCACATGCCACGGAGCAACTAGGCCCGTGAGCCACAATTACTCAGCCTGCGCGTCTGGAGCCTGTGCTCTGCAACAAGAGAGGCCACGACAGTGAGAGGCCCGCGCACCGCGATGAAGAGTGGCCCCCACTTGCCGCAACTAGAGAAAGCCCTCGCACAGAAACGAAGACTCAACACAGTCATAAATAAATAAATTAATTAATTAATTAATTATAAAAAAAAATGCCCATGGGCAGCAAATAGAGATTTAAAAAAAAAAAAAATTAAAAAAATCATTTTGCATATATCAATGACCTTTGTTTCAGACGAGAGGGCTTTTCCTGAGCATAATCTTTGTGGTTGTTAAACTCTGGTTTTGTAGCTTCTTTGTCTTTGTCCGCTCGATCTGGCACCAGATGGCCATGAGCTGTCTTCATGAGAACCTCGAAGTCCGAATCCACATCATAATCCTCCAAATCATTCTTGGGCCCAAAGAGACTGGCGCCCGGGATGCCTCCAGCCGCAGTCTTGGAGAAGACCTCCGCGCACTCGATGGGCATGCTCAGACGATAAAACATGATATCCGTGCTGCTGTTCTGAGAGCCAAAGGACCTCTGAGTGACCTTTAAACACGGGGAACTGTCGATGGTGCCGTCTATTCTGGTCACCTAACAAATGAAGACGTGATTGTTCACACCCTCATCGTTGTTAGTTTCCTGATTCTAAAACCCTAACGTGCATCACACCTTTACAATCCAAAACATGGCCCGCCCGTGGCATAATTTCATAAATGAGATCATTAAATAGAGGGATTGCTGTGTTACAGACATACTCACAGTTCTGTTTCTAACTCAGAAGATGATTTGGGAAATTCATGTGAAAACTGTATATATTCAGATTGAGCCTGACATTGCCTACATAAAAAAAGAATTATATACAGTTGACCCTTGAACACCGCAGGTTTGAACTGCTTGGATCCACTTATATGTGGATATTTTTCAATAGTAAATACTATAGCACTACATAATCCGCGGCTGGCTGAATCCGTGGGTACAGAGGGCCGACTATAAAGTATATGCAGATTAATCCCTAAGTTGTTTGAGCATTAACTGTAGGTAAACAGTCTAATCACCCTCTCATAAGTACCTAAAAATCAGAGGGTAATCCTGTCCTTAGATTCCCCTACAGTGGAACACAGCAGAGACATCATTTTAAGTAAATGATAGTAACTATCCAAGTAGGAACACCCGCTCCTGGTTTTTGGCAATGGTCTGATTTCTAAAGGAAAAGCAAACCTCAATATGCTCATGGTTTGGTGGAACTTGGAGAAACTGAGGAAGTCTCTTGCTTAGCCACATGGTAATATCCCTGTTCGTGTTAACGGCAAATGGTTCATAGCTCTCTTGTAAGCCACAGATGGTGAAATATTTCAAGGTGCTGACGTCCTTTCCAAAGTTCATCCTGCCCACTTGAGCCACTCCAAGGCTACATACAGGTATGAATCCTGGGAAGAAAAAAAAAATACATCAAAATCTTCAGTATCATTCGTATAAGATCCTTTCAGCATGGAATCACCAAAAGTATTGCTCTAAAACTCTTCCCTTTGTGAGAACCGTTGCCCTGAGGCGAAAATAATAGTGGGGTAAAGAGACCACGGACACTAAGTATTAAATGTGAGGATCAGAAGACCAGTATTTGCTCTTGGCATCATAATTCGTTAAATGTGGGCCTGAGGTAAGTCCCTTCTTCCACCCTGGACTTCTGTAAAATGAGGCAACTACTAAACAGCCCCGAGTCCTCCGGAAATCCTGGGGACCACAACCCCCTCCCCACAGCCTCCCAGCTCCGAAGTGCAGGTGACTCTCTTGCAGAGGGAAAATAAGAAGTAAGTGCCAAAGCGCATTGCCGAAGAGCCTGAAAAGTGCAAACATCAAACACAGCTGAGCTTTACATGTAACTCAAAGAAGAAAACAAAAGGATTGGAGGCCACGTTTTTAAAGGTGTTCATTCACTTATAGCTGCTTTTGATCTTTGAAGAGAATTTTGCCTCTTTTTTTCCCCCTAGGGTACCCTAGAACTAAGCGTGGAAAATATACATATAAATAAGAATTTGGAAGTAGCTGCTAAAATCCTACTGAAACTCCTCCATCTGTCCCTTTCCCTTCAATGTCACTGTCGGTATAGATTAAGCAGGGTAATGCAAAATTAACATAAATAGCTAAGATAAGAAATCAAAAAGTAAGTTAAAAGTTAACAAGAAACTAAATCAAAAGCAACAGCAATAAGCAATGAAGAAAAAACCAAAATATTTCAATGTGTGGCAGGGATGGTTAATCTTTCCATTATTAAATAAAAAGGGGAAACTACATTAATTATGTTAATTGTTTGAGTCCTTTGTAATTAACTGTCTGGCAAGGGGATGAGATGATACTTTTCAGTGGAAGGGGCATTTACATACTCTTCATATCTTTCTGTAATATTTTACACATGAAAGTTCAAGTAGTCAGCACAATAAACAAGGCCAGTATTGGGATGCAGACTACAAATTAGAGGATCTAACTTGCAGATCCAAAAAGCAGGGGAGGGCTTCCCTGGTGGCGCAGTGATTGAGAATCCGCCTGCTAATGCAGGGGACACGGGTTCGAGCCCTGGTCTGGGAAGATCCCACATGCCGCGGAGCAACTAAGCCCGTGAGCCACAACTACTGAGCCTGCGCATCTGGAGCCTGTGCTCCGCAACAAGAGAGGCCATGATAGTGAGAGGTCCGCGCACTGCGATGAAGAGTGGCGCCCGCTTGCCACAACTAGAGAAAGCCCTCGCACAGAAACGAAGACCCAACACAGCCATAAATAAATAAATAAATAAATAAATAAATTAAAAAAAATACTCATGCCTGGGCCCACCCCCAGATATTCTGGTAATTGATTTGGAGTGGGGCCTCAGCATATTCTGGGGGGGGGGGGAAAAAAAAAAAGCAGGGGACCCTCAGAGTAAGCTGACAGATTTCTACCATTATGATGTCCATTTCTTCCCTTGTTGAAATTAGTGGCAGTGAAAGCAATGTATAACTCTCAAGACAGCACAAGACAATAGAAATTACATCTGATAATTCATAATGATTTCACCCAGTTTGTATCATCAATATATATTTAAATAAATGGTTGAATCATAGCATTACCAACTGGGAAACAAGAACACATCCAGCTGGGTTCAAGGAAGTGTGAGCGATGAGTTTCTAGCTAAAACTAAAAAATCCACAGCTGTGTCTGCACCTGCCAGCTCTTGATGCAGTAGTCAAGGAAGTTGTCTTAAATAAGTGTCCCCAAAGGAATCAAAGAAAAGGATTGGATAAATGCAATAGATCTGAGACAGCTTGAACTACATTTACACAAACGGGAAAACCTAACATCCATTTCACATAAACTAGGGGATACCAAGACAGAAACATCTCTGCTGATGCTAAACATTTTTCTTTCTAACCACTTTATATGTAGTTGGAGTTCCTACTCTAAAAGTGAAGTTATTGGATATCTTAAAATATCTGCATAGTAGATCTTTGGGTGTTCGTTATATTAATATCTGAACTTTTCTGTATGTCTGATATATTTTCATCTAAAAAATCAAGTATTTAGTGTTGTGTGCAAAGATTTGTGTCCTAAACTGTTCACTATGGCTATGTATACAATCATAGAATATTGTTTGGACAATAAATATGTGTTTTTCTTTTCCTGGAGATGGTATACTACTTAGCTTTTGAAAATCTGGTTTTCAAAGGTTCATTAATATATAGGAAAATATTCACAGTATGTATTATTTCGAGAAAGAAAGATGGAACATATGGCTTATTTTTAAAGATACAAAAACACCAGAAGGGTTTTTTTAATCAAAAAAGTTTCAGAATGGTGGAATTTTTAATGCTTTTTCCCTCTTTTTATGTCTCTCAATTTAACAATTTTTTTCAATGAATATGTATTTAATGATGACAACAAATGACAGCCTTCGTAAAAATAAAATATTCATTTAAGAAAATGGGATATACCTATATCTTTCTCATATAGAAAGGTGGAAGAATGATGTGGATATAAAATGGTCCAAACAACATGTTCTTCAAGTTGCTGAAGTTCAAGTTCTCATTGCTACTGAGTGTGCAGTGAGCTTGGTACCAGAAATCTTGCTAATAAAATTACACTAGTACAAGAGTGATGAAAAGTGGTTTAGCAATATGCATTAAGACACTTTCACCTATTCATTTCTTTATCCAACAGATGTTTATTGAGCAGCTACTGTGTGCCAGAAACAGGGAATACTAGGTCGCTAACACAGACCCAGCTAAATGTTCTCATAGTCTAATACGGTGGGGAGACAAGTGAAGAAGTAATAAAATAACCTACTGACCCATCTAAAAAGAGGGAGTGCTAAGAGCCGAGGAAGAGTAGAGAGATGAAGTCAGGAAGATTTTGCAGAAGAGTCACCATCTAAGTAGAGGGCAGACAGGCAGTCCTGGGAAATGACTAAGAACAGGGACTTTGGAATCCAAGAGACCTGGATTCAAGTTTCAGCTCCACCACTTCTTGGCAAGTTACTTAAGTTCCCTAAGCTTTAATTCTTTCTTCTGTAATATCTACCCACTAGGGTTATGGTTTTAAAAACAAGATCCTGTATGTATAGTGCTTAATATATCTGCTCACTAAACTCAATTTTAAATGGAAAATAAAAGGTAAAAGAAACTAAATAGGCGTAATAAGAGAATGGTTAATTATGATGCATACACAAGATTAAATAGGTGTAGTCATTAAAAATCATGTTCAGGGCTCACCAAAATAAAACTATACAGGGAGGTAAAACTAACATGGCAACATTTAAAAACTGGTGATTCCAGGTGAAGCGTACACAGGTGTACATTGCACTATTCTTGCACTTTTCTAAAAGGCTGACATTTCTCAAAATATGATATTGGTAAAAATACAACAAGTTATGCTTAAAATACTTTTATGCCTTAGGACAACATATTATATATAATATTAAGTTTAAAAAAGGTGGCAAAAAATTATTTTTACATCTCAAACCTTTAAATGGGAGAAAAACACATTAAAAGTCAAATTTCTCTCTGGGTAGTGGGAATATAATTTTTAACCATTTTCTTATACTCCTTTGTATTTTCCAAATGCTCAAAAAGAATATATTAATTTTATGAAAGATAAATAGATACACTTTTTCATTAGCTTATAGCAGTAGGTGGTTTTTTCACTGCTTTAGCGTTTTGGTCTCCTTTAAAGGAATTTATCTGTGAAAGTACATCCATAAGTAGAAATTACACTTTTTTCTCTTTGTAATTTAAATAAAGTAGAACTTAATAAAAATTAAATTGTATTCTGACTTCAGAAGATGCAGTTTTAATAGCTGTTATGATAATAAAACAATAGGTATTTCTAAAAACTACATTTTTTAAATTAGCATATCACAGCAGGAACAACTACATGGCAAAGGTATCAAAGCAGATAGAGAGTGGAGGAAAAACTCCAGGCACTTTTCAGTCACCACATGGGAAAGGGCCAGGCCTCAGTCACTTCCATTTGGCCAATGCCCTGCAAATAAATGTGTTGACAACAGATGAAATGCTTACCACACAAGGCTCCCTAACAGCAGCTAATTCCCTGAGTGTTCATCTCAGTGACCGTTAACCACAATTCATTGAGACAGGAATCATTATTGTCTTTTTCCAGTGATTTAAGTCCAATCTCGGCTTAAATCACAGCTAAGTGGCCAGAAAAGAAACCCAGGTCTGCCAGATCTCAAGCTCTGTGCTTTAACTCAGGCCTGTAAATCACCAGAGAGTAGAGATTTTAGGTTTCCTGGACCATATGGTCTCTGTGAAAACTACTCAAGCCTGTGTTACAGAGCAAAAGCAGCCACAGATAACATGTAAACAAAGGAGCATGGCTGTGTTCCAATAAAGCTTTACTCACAAAAACTGGTGGCAGGCTGGATGTGGCCCTCAGACCTTAGTTTGCCAACTCCTACTCTAAGTTTTCAACATTCAAACATTGTGTATCAGGTCCCTCCATTTGGAAAATATCTAAAGAACACCGACCAGGTACCAACCACTATTCTAGGCACTGGAAATACAGCTGTGAACAGAACAAAAAGGAGTCCCTACCTTTCCGGAGCTTATCTTTATGTAGAGAAGGCAGATAATGAATAAATAAATAGTTACCAATATACATAACACAATGTCAGGAAGTCATAAATGCTATCAGGACTGATGGAATGTTTTGCCATGAATTACACAAGACGAGTTGATAAATGACCTCACTCTTAATCATTTCCCACAGCAAAACATGATAACTGAGGTTCAATTCTTTATTAGCTTGAGGTATGCTGAACGCAAAAATATTCCAACCCAATGAAACAGACTTCCACAAATTCACACACACCCCCCCCCCCGGCACAGGTGAAATGTTGGTCCTACCTTCCTGTCCTTTGTGTTCTCGATCTTCTATTCCAGTTACCTTAACTGACACCCTGCAAATAACAAAGTCTGATGTATCTAAGGGAAGTTTTCTTCCTGGCAGTGGGTCTTAAATTAGTACACATGAGTCCAATTGGTTACTTGGGCCTGTGCCAGACCCGCCCTAGCTATTTGTAAATCTGTTAAAACAGTAGCTACAGCTTATGGCTAAACTGCTTCCTCCAACAAAAGACAGATGGCTACAGCAAATTTTAACTTTCTCTGTTGAGAAGCCTCTTCGCTCCTGAGCAGAGGGGTGTGTTGGGAGCATGCAAGTCCAGCAAAAGAAGTGGCGGTCACAGGATGTGGTGCTGAGAGGCCAGCATGAAAAGAAGATAAAGCAGGTCACAAGCGTACCAGCTTTTCCTAAGAATATACGATTTCGGATTTCAAATTTTCTAAAACACAGATAGGAATCAACATTTACAAGCCAAACCAAACGGCCAAAAGCAGATAAAAATGGCCGATATTACACTAACATGTAAATTTGAGTTATTTGATCAGAAGGAAGGGTAACATTTACTGGTGACCTACTATGTGCCAGATAACATGTAAGCACTTTTCCATTCATTATTATTATTATTATGCTTTTTAAAAAAAAATTTGGCCACGTTGTGTGGCATGCAGGATCTTAGTTCCCCCACCAGGGATTGAACCCACGCCCCTTGCAGTGGAAGCACGGAGTCTTGACCACTGGACTGCCAGAGAAGACCTCCCATTTATTATTAAATATTAACCCCATTTTTCAAGATGAGGAAACAACTAAGATGTTAAATCATCTTGTCTAACTAAGGTCCTACAGCTAGTTAAATGGGATGCTAAAAGTTGAATCAAGAATGCAGAGAAGGAGGGAAAAACAAAAACAAAAAACACTTGCCTTAGATTTCTGGGCTCTTTAGACTTGCAAGGGGCATGAAAAGACCATTTCCAATTAGTGTTTTTTATTTTAAGGATATGAAAACAGAGGGGCTGGCCATTTGCCCAAGATCATATAGGAAGAATGATTTTCAGAATAGGGTCTAGAACCCAGGGCTTCAGACATGATATTTGTTGCTTCTATTTCATGTTGGCTTCGAAAATGAATTAAGGAATTATGCTAAGTGAGGTCTTAGGGAATTTTCCATGATGCAAATGCATCTTTAATGCATGGACTCTGTAACATCAATGCTGGAACAAGAGGGACAGTCCCATACTTTCTTCCTGGCTCTTGGTTTATTTCAGATAATCAAAGCAGTAGAATTTTTATTTTTGACCTTGAATATCATTTTAAAGCCATCACATTCTCTCCATCAGTTCAAATCCAGAAAAAAAGAACGTTTAATATACACAGGGTTCTGACATCCTTTATTCTGATTCCTTGATCTTTTCAGTATTATTTAAACATTAAATCTTGCTGTTTGGCTCTATAGCATTCATAGATAATAAGCCATTGGTGTTGTAAATAAGCCATTGGTGGTGTACATCTGTATTACTCCTTCTAGTACCTCAAACATACATTCACTATATGCAAAACTGCCAATTTGCGGATAGGCTAGTATATACACAAATTACCTCATTAACCACCTATCAACTTTATTCATTCTCAAAATGGTCTGTAAGGTAGAAATTTCCTCTGTTCATCAATATATAAAATTTAACTGTCAATTAACTGATCAGTTTAGGCTAAGCAGTTTGATTTTCACTGAATTCCCCAATCATTTCACAATGAATTTCCCCAAACAACATGTTGTTTAGATTACATACACATAAGCTCAAAAGATATATATTAAATAATAATCTGAAATTTAACACTAAATATTAAAAATCTCCTCACTGCTTGAAGTATTCCATGAATGTAGTACATATTTAAGAGTTTCATTCCTGGAAATATCCAGAGTGTTTCTAGGATAGCTTCCCTTTCTGATTCCAGGGAAAACTATGAGACTGATTATGCTGGTTTCCATCATCTTCATATTCTTTAGAATTTGTCTACCACTTTATAACTGTCTTTATCTTCACTCAAAATATGTAGTGTCCCAACCCAATTCCCTGACTGTTTGAATTGCTCCACTGCAGTGAGTCATACTCCTAACTTCTTCCTTCCTTTAACAATAGTTTATTTTTAACTAGGGTGATTCCCAATAACGTTACTTTCCCGGGTCTGATAACAAACCTAGGTCCCAGGTCTGTACCAACAGCAAGTTGTACAGAGTGTCACTAGTGACAGAATGGACAGATGTTATGATGGAGTCAGGAAGGTAGGTATTTGGGACAGAACAGACCCAACCTTATCTCACACCGTGTTGACAGCTACTCTTCTGGATGAGCCATACACATCTGCCAAATAGTGCATATTTCAACTGAGGGTAAAAAGAATATTGTATTATAAGTATAGACTGACGGTTCTATATTCTGTTTTTTTCTTTCTTTCTTTCTTTTTTTAAAGGCAGCAAAATAAAATCAATAATGGAAAGTTATCCCTCTCTTTTTCCTTACAGGTCTTTTCTGCCTAAAGCTATGCAGCTATTTTAATTACAAAAATATTCTTCTGGTTTTCTGCCAAGGAAAGGAATTCCATGCAGTCTCAGCACCAGGAATTCAGTTTTGCTTACTGTCCTTTCAAGTGGCAGATACAGAATTAAAAGCATCCTTTCTGGATTTGATTATCATCATTACGGGTGTAGAACCCGAGGGCCCTGAGATCATCTTTACTTACAGAAGAGCTGACAAGCTTGAAAAAGCTCCAGTGTAATGAGACATTTACACAACGCAAGATATGTCCCAGAGCCTACTTTGTAAAACGCAGGTAATCTCCAGACAAAATAACTATTCTTTCACCATCTGGCAAGATGTTAAATGACTCTCTGCCTTGCTTTAAATTAACGATATGATTAGCTCTTCAAATTACTGGTAACATGAAGCTCTTGCACATTTAAGAGTAAATTGAAAATGGTTCTAGATGAGTATGGGATATAAGCACAGAGGGGTTGTGTATTAATTTCCTAGGGTTGCCATAGCAAAATACCACAGACATTTTCTTTATTTATTCATCTATCCACAGACACTTAGGTTGTTTCCATATCTTGGCTATTGTGAGTAACCCTGCAATGAACATGGGAGTGCAGAGATCTCCTTGAGATCCTAATTTCTATTCCTTCAGATCTATATCCAGAAGTGGTTTTGCTGCAGCATATGGTAGTTACAGTTTTAATTTTTTGAGAAACCTCCATACTGTTTTCCACAGTGGCTGCACCAATTTACATTCCCACCAACAGTGCACCAGGGTTCCCTTTTCTCCACACCCTCACCAACATTTGTTACCTTTAGTTTTTTTTTTACTATAAATGTTCTTACAGGTGTGAGATGATATCTCGTGTTTTTGACTTGCCCTTCCCTGCTGATTAGTGATGGAGAGCACTTTATATATCTGTTCAGTTTCTTTGCCCATTTTTAAAATGGGTTATTTGTTTTTTGTTTGTTTGGTTTTGGTTTTGGTTTGTGCTACAGAGTTGCAGGAGTTCCTTATATATTTTGGATTACCCTTTATGAGATATATGATTTGCAAATATTTTCTCCCATTCCATAGGTTGCCTTTTCGTTGTGTTCACGGTTTCCTTTGTTGTGCAGAAAGGTTTTAGTTTAATTCCACTTGTCCATTTTTCCTTCTGCTGACTTTTCTTGTGGTTGAAAAAATCATTGCCAAGGCCACTGTCAAATAGTTTCTCCCCTATATTTTCTTCTTCGGGTTTTACAGTTTCAAGTCTAATGTTAAAGTTTTTAATCCATTTTGAGTTGATTTCTGTGTATAGTCCAAAATCATGTTGTGTACAGTCACAAAAACATTTTCTGTGTGGTTCAAAATTAGATAAGGGTCCAATTTCATTCTTTGTATATGAATATCCTATTATCCCAACGCCAGTTATGAAAGAGATGACACTATCCTCACTATGCATTTTTGTTATGCTTGTCAAAGATCAGTTGACCATATATGATAAATTTCATAGTAAAGTTTACCTCTCAATAAAGTTCAGTGATTTTCTCTGTAAAAGTATTGTACACCTTCTGTTATAAATTTCACAGTAAAGTTTACCTCTCAATAAAGTTCAGTGATTTTCTCTGTAAAAGTATTGTACACCTTCTGTTACAGTGATAACTAGTGATTACTGAAAACACCTGATGTTACTGTAAATGGTATCTGCTATTTAATTTAGTTTTCCAGGTTTCCTGTTAGTATAGAAATGCTACCTTGCTAAATGCTCCAGTTATTCCTAGTAATGTCTGTAGATTCTTTAGGGTTTTCTTTGCAAATGATTAAATTATCTGCAGATAATTATAGACTGCTGTTCCTCTTATTCCAATTCTTAACATTTCCAATTTCTTTTTCTTGTCTATTACAAGTTTGAAAACCAATTTAGGACAAGAGCCTTTTTAGCACAAGAATAAACTGAAGTACTAAAAGAGTTTATAAATGCTCTATATTTAAATTCCTCTCACATCTACCTGTCTTTATATCTGTGCCATGCTTGCTTTGGGATTTTTACCATCTTCATCATTTCTTCTTATTGCTATAGAGAATGTCAGCTCAGACATAAATATATTGGCTAGTAAAGCAATCAAAAGAACAATGTGGTAAGATATACAAAAATATATTTATTCTCTACTAGCCCTGTTCTTGTCCCCCACCTAACATGGTAAGAATCATCTCCACTGGGCTCCTGAGGAAGTATATCAAGGCACGCTCCATATAAAAATTATAATTTAAAAAAAAAGCTTCAGTCTCAAATTTGATATGGAATAATCTCTGGCTTTGATAAGATGAACTAGACTCTGGATGAATCAGAAGAACCCCTTTCAGGTTCTTGCTATGGGGCATCATATCTCGATTGGCTACCAGACCTCTGTGGGTAAAAGTTAGAATGTCTTCTATGTTACGGGCAACTTAATTTGTGATAAAATTAACTCCTGATTAGTCAACTGTGTATGGACTGGGGGAATACATCTAAAGATTCGTGATGAAGAAAAATGCTTGAGGTAGACCAGCTTGCAAGCATTAATTCCTGTTCTCTACCTTTCTGAGTAGACAGGCACTAAGGATGCCCTTTGATAGTTTTCTGAGTCTGAAGGTTCAGTTGAAACTAAAAATGTATTGATCAATGTATTTGTTTTCCATTGCTGTTGAACAAACTACCACAAACTTATCAGTTTAAAATAATGCCCATTTATTACCTCCTAGTTCTGTAGGTCAGAAGTCCAGGTATGGCATGACTGGGGTTCTCTGCTTAGCGTCATGAGGATGAAATCAAGGTACTGGCTGGACTGTGTTTTCATCTGAGGCTCGGAATCCTCTTTCAAGCTCCCTGGCTGTTAAATGAATTCAGTTCTTTGTGGCTGTAGGACCGAGGTCTCCTTTTTCTTGCCAGCTATCAACCAGGGGCTGTTCTCAGATTTCCACCATGTGGCCCTCTCACACCACAACAGTTTGTTCCTTGCGGTCCAGGAGATTTTATCTCACACTTTGGATCTCTCTGACTTCAAGAAGGAACCAATCTCTTTGAAGAGCTCACCTGATTAGGTCAGGCCCATATGGCTAATCTCCGCTGGATTAACTCAAAGTCAACTGGTTAGTAACCTAATCATGAGACCTATACCCCATCATATTCAGATTCTGCCCACACTCAAGAAGAGAGGGTTATACATGGCATGTCCACCAGGGATCAGGCCTCCTAGAGGTTGCAGTCTTAAAATTCTGCCTACAACAGAGGGTACTGCCAGCTCTTTTCCTGGACTCTCCCCATTCTCGATCCTGAATGTTTGTCAGTACAATGGTAGGAAGAGATGAGGAAAAATTCACAGAAAACCTTACCAGGGACGGCATCTGCACTTGTCAGCACTATTCCTCTGTTGACATTACAGCCAGAGGACTCTTTGAAAAATGAAGATTCAATTAATCTGTTTGTTTTACTTAGAGATATTCTGAAGAGATATTTTTTAAAAAATCAAATAGAAGGGAGAATCCTAAAAGAGGACCTGCCACATAGATGAAATAGCTTTTAAAGTCTGAAAACTCCACTCCAGCACTACACAATGCTCTTGATCTCGACCATGTAAGTTCTGGTCCTTTGAGGGGAGATGAGAGGCTAACAGATCTTGTTCTTCTACCAGAGACCAGTGTATCTCAGCAATTTGCTCTTTGTCCAGTTCACATATGAGCTTTAAGGTCAAGTCTGTGGTCACTGAGGGCAAGTGCAGTCCCTATATGGGAAAGAGATCTGTAGCTTTTTAGATGAGCCCTGCCTGCATCTTTATGGAATAACCAGATCCTCACTGGAACTAACTGTATGGCTGTTATCTCCACCTGGATTTAACTGGATGACCCCATCAGTCTTTCAAAGATTTTTGTGATTTTCCTTTTGACGTTATCTAGAAACAACTTATACTGGTCAAGACATCATTTCAGTTGTGTAAACTGTACAAAAGGCAGAGACATCAAAATATGTTTAGCCATGTTGTCTACCAAGCTGATCAGATAGGATCTGCAGAGTGTGCGTGCATGTATATGTATATACTTTATATATAGAAAATTTTTTATCCGTCTTAGCACACAGTTCTTTTGATTGCTTTACATATGACTGAGCTATCTCTGCAGCAACAAAAAGAAATTCTGAAGATGTTAAAAAATACCAAATCAAGCATGGCACAGACATAAAGACAAGCTAGGTATAAGAACAATTTGAAAATAGAGCACTTATGAAACCTCTTTAGTACTTCAGCAACAACAGTATATTCCTAAATTAACGGTTTCTCGAACATGCTTCTTTGAGTCATAGATATCCCCAGGGCTCACTTTCAGTGGTGGTGGGTGAGTTAGGGAGCTCAACTCAGGGCCTCACATTGTAGTTTCACCCAGAGCAGTTCCACTGTATTTTTTAAGAAGCTGTGTAAAGTTAATAGGGAGGAATAGGAAAACTTCCACTCCCAAAAAGCGTTTGGAAGTCACAGGCATGGATAAACTCTGTAGTCCTTCTTATGGCAGAAAATGTGGAATTACGACTAACCCCTAAAAAGTTACTAGTTAATGGTCATGGCTAAATAAAATTTATCACCTGCCTTAGAGACCAAAAGGATATGTCCCAACACATCCAACAATAATCCAACTGATGGACCATAAAATTTTCAGACAGTTCATCAGAGTGCTGCATTAACTCGACAATTGAGTTATCAGGATAAGTTTCAAGTCATTTTTAAAATTTTCCAAATTACGTGAAGTGTAAAGTCAAAAAACAAAGTTGTTTATATGACTGTGCCACTCAGACTCACCTCAGAGCCTAGCTCATCACTACAATGGTAATTGGTCTCTGTGACATGGCGGTAGCATGAACATTATGTGCTTAAATAGTATGAATGGGCATTGTGCATTGTTTATAATTCTAACATCATTCTGTGAATCTACATCATATAAGTCAAACAAGTAAAACTCACATAGGCATTTCGAGAATTTAACTTCATGAGAAGAAAAGCATAACATGCAAGCATTTTAAAATAACAACCAATTAAAAAAAACCCAAAATCACAGGTCATATCCATAGTAGTGGACAGTACAGACAGATAACATAGAAAAAAGTTCTTCTCCCACCTTCCCTGTGATATACTGACACTGCTAAAAGCAATACTACAGGAGGGGAGATAAGTGATGGAAGGTTAGAGGGCCAGTTTTCAAACCGAGCAGGACCCTTGGGGCTCCTGGGGCCAAAGGCCTTTCTGTGTCTCCTGTTTCTTGCTTGTAGGGAACAGACCCCAGCCTCCACGACCTTCCTTGAGTTCCAAAGGGCAGATTTGAACAGTTGCTAATCAGGGAAGGGAGGGGATGCAGAAACAAGGGAGGAACAGCCAAGAAACAATAGTGCAGCCCTGAGGCAGGGTCCTGGCTCTGCCTCAAGGGATACATATAACAATACCTTTAAGCTCTTTACAGAACTAAACCCCCAACAAATGGAAGATGTCAGCATTCTTCATTCCAGATTAAAGGAACCACAGAAACTCATTAGATTACCTCAGACCAGATTAAAGGACTGCAGGCCCTGCACACACCCTAATCTTATCAGCAACCCTGCCCTTGAACCAATGCTATAAAACTCCTCACCAAATCCTCCCAGGTTGGGGCACACAGTTTTCAAGGGCAGGGGCCCACTGTGTCCCCCTTTGCCTGGCAAAGCACTAAAGCTATTCTTTTCTACCTCACCCAAAACTCTGCTCTGAGATGTGATTTGGCGCCAGTGCACACAGGCTGCGTTCTCGGCAGCAGTTTCACCCGCCACCCCGCGATACAGGTGTGCAAAATAGAAATTAAGTTATAAAAATGCAAAATTCCTATTATTTTCACAAACCTGTGTTTGAGAAATGATGGTCATACCTGCTCAAAAGCTTGTTGAATGAATAACTATAGAACTTAATGCAAATAATGAGCTGGCTAACTTTTTGAGGATTGGCAACAAGTTTACAGAATATTAAAAGTATTTATTGGGGTATATCTTAAAATCCAAGACTGTATATACATATATATTCAAGTAATAGGATATATTCAAAGCCATTTTGAAAAAAACTGTTAGCTCATTTTGAAATGAGATATTTATAAAATATTTTGTTAGATATTATCTTGTTTATATGCTCTAGATTAACACTATCCAATAGAACTTTCAGTGATGATGTAAATCTTCTCTACCTCTGCTGTCCAATAGGGCACCATTAGCTATAGGACCCTACTGAGCACTTGGAATGTAGCAAGTGCCACTAAGAAACTCAATTTTTTAATCTATTTCACTTAAATTAATGTAAATTCAAATAACCCCATGTGGCCAGTCTACTGAAATACAGCTCTAAAGAACACCTACCTTCTCATTTGCTTCATAAAGGGCTTTTGTCCTTTTCTTACAACCCTGTTCAAGGTCATCTCAGAGCCCCACAGGCAGAGGTATTTTTTCCCTGCATTGTGCTTCCATAGAACTTTCTGCATTTCTTTATTTTAGAACTTATTCACTGAATAGAAATTATACAAGTGAGAACTTCCCCTGGTGTACTGTCATCTGCCTAAAGATAGGACAGCTTTGTCATCTCAGCATCCAGCAGAGGGCCTGATACTTGGTAGGTTCTCATTACATTTTTTTTTTTTTTTTTGAAATGAATGAACAGATAGAAGCCATAAGCAGTTGATTAAACAGGGAAGTTCTAAACGAACATTTAATATTTGTGGAAAACTGTCCTTTTGCCTGCCATTTATTTTCTTATTCACACTCATAAAACCCATTTCTGCCTTATGGGAATCCTAGCTAAGTACCAGAGAAACAGTTTCTGCTAAAGTAATTTCAAGGGTGTTGAACCAAATAAGCCACATGGCAACCTTGTGATCTACAGGTGCAACTCACCTGCTGGCTCACCCTCAAACCAAGATGGCTGGTCAAGAGGCATCAGAACAAAGAGCTTTACTGTGCCCCAAACCTGAAAACGACACGAGATGCAGTACACTTACCATCACCAACATCAAAGTCCTTGAAAGCCAATTCTGAACCCGAATCATCAAGAAGGATTTCGCCGTTCAGTGTGAACGTCATGGTACGTTCTGTCATGTCAACCATACACCCCACAACATCGCCTGCTTGCCAAGAGCGCCCATAGTGCTCGTTGCCCTGGTGCCACCGCTGGGCCTAGGGACAGAAGAGTCATTGTCACAGAGAAAGCCAGCAGAACAGCACCCACCCACCCCTAATCGGCATGACTCACAGTAGCCTTTGTATTAACGCAGCGGGAGGAAGGAGTATAGTCAGCACATCTGTCTACAGAAATGCACAAAGCAATGTGGAGGTGTCCACCAATGTGGGGATGCTGAACCCCTGATATTAACATTGTATGTTACTAAATCTTGAGAAAAACCCAAATGCTATTTCATGATTTTCAGAGTCTAATATTTAAAAAATCTAACCCCACATCTTTTCTATTAAAAGAAAAACTGTCTCTTTAGAAATTTATTATTCTCACTACAATGAATGCTTCCCAGGATATGGGTTGTTTCTGTCTACTCCCCCAAATACAGAGAAGTATGAGCAGAGACTCAACTGGGAACTGATCAGAGAAAATGACACTCTAGTTTTCATCTATTTCAAAATAAAATCCCACTCCTTGGAAGCAAAGGCACTCGCACTTCAGCAAAACAGAAATCTAGAAGCATTTCAGTACATACTAAAATCAAAAAAGGTTCAAATCAAACTTAAATATATTCTCAAGATATTTACTGAAATAGTAAGCCAAAAATTGAATATACATGTCAACACTGCCTTATATAACACACATGAAATCTCATAAATATCTTTGAAATATAGGATAAATGTCACTTTTTAATCTATAAGTATGTTCCACTGACTTATAGATACAAAATTAGTTATATTAAACATTTTGTCAGATAAATCTTTAACTTTTTCCCTAAAGTATCACCTTCACTGTGAACTGACATATAAGGGGATTTAGTCACCAATGCAAAACAATGATTTGATTCTTCTAAAGCATAACACATGGTACTTTTTAAATTTTTAAACTAAATTAGGTATCAAAAGGTGTTAAATTTTTCCATCTGAAATAAAAAACAGGATTCAGGAAATGTAATATTTCAGAACACAGTGGGTCAGTTGTCCTAGAAGACACAACATTAATTTACAGCCTAGAAATGCTTTCCCACACACACACCTGGGTACCCAGGTGTCAAATCTCTTCATGATTGCTTATTTATTCTAATTTTCTTTTTTTAATTAGAAAATACTTTTTTCCTTCAAAAGGAATACCAATTCACTGAAAAAAATTAGGAAATAAAAATAGAATAAAAAAATAAAATGTCAATAATTTCATCCCCCCAAAGAGCCTATTATTATTCTATACGGCTGTGTTCATAATACGTATTTTGTATTTTTATTTTTTTATTATTTTTTAAGTTTTTGGCTTGATATTCCTAATAATATGTTTCTTTTTTTATAATTTTTGAATTTTATTTTATTTATTTTTATATACAGGCTCTTATTAGTCATCCATTTTATACATATTAGTGTATATATGTCAATCCCAATCTCGCAATTCAACATACCACCACCACCTCCTGCCACATACCCCCCCCCTTGGTGTCCATACGTTTGTTCCCTACATCTGTGTCTCTATTTCTGCCCTGAAAACGGGTTCATTTGTACCATTTTTCTAGGTTCCACATATATACGTTAATATACGATATTTGTTTTTCTCTTTCTGACTTACTTCACTCTGTATGACAGTCTCTAGATCCATCCACGTCTCTACAAATGACCCAATTTCCTTCCTTTCTATGGCTGAGTAATATTCCATTGTATATATGTGCCACATCTTCTTTATCCATTCATCTGTCAATGGGCATTTAGGTTGCTTCCATGACCTGGCTATTGTAAATAGTGCTGCAATGAACACTGGGGTGCATGTGCCTTTTTGAATGATGGTTTTCTCTGGGTATATGCCCAGTAGTGGGATTGCTGGGTCATATGGTAATTCTTAGTTTTTTAAGGAACCTCCATACTGTTCTCCATAGTGGCTGTCTCAATTTACATTCCCACCAACAGTGCAAGAGGGTTCCCTTTTCTCCACACCCTCTCCAGCATTTGTTGTTTGTAGATTTTTTTGATGATGGCCATTCTAACTGGTGTGAGGTGATACCTCATTGTAGTTTTGATTTGCATTTCTCTAATAATTAGTGATGCTGAGCAGCTTTTCATGTGCTTCTTGGCCATCTGTATGTCTTCTTTGGAGAAATGTCTATTTAGGTCTTCTGCCTATTTTCTGATTGGGTTGTTTTTTTAATATTGAGCTGCATGAGCTGTTTATATATTTTGGAAATGAATCCTTTGTTGGTTGCTTCGTTTGCAAATATTTTCTCCCATTCTGAGGGTTGTCTTTTCGTCTGGTTTATGGTTTCCTTTGCTGTGCAAAAGCTTTGATGTTTCATTAGGACCCATTTGTTTATTTTTGTTTTTATTTCCATTACTCTAGGAGGTGGATCAAAAAAGATCTTGCTATGATTTATGTCAAAGAGTTTTCTTCTATGCTTTCCTCTAAGAGTTTTATAGTGTCCGGTCTTACATTTAGGTCTCTAATCCATTCTGAGTTTATTTTTGTGTATGGTGTTAGGGAGTATTCTAATTTCATTCTTTTATAGGTAGCTGTCCAGTTTTCCCAGCACCACCTATTGAAGAGACTGTCTTTTCTCCATTGTATATCCTTGTCTCCTTTGTCATAGATTAGTGGACCATAGGTGCAAGGGTTTATCTCTGGGCTTTCTATCCTGTTCCATTGATCTATATTTCTGTTTTTGTGCCAGTACCATATTGTCTTGATGACTGTAGCTTTGTAGTATAGTCCGAAGACAGAGAGTCTGATTCCTCCAGCTCCATTTTTTCCCCTCAAGACTGCTTTGGCTATTTGGGGTCTTTTGTGTCTCCATACAAATTTTAAGATTTTTTTGTTCTAGTTCTGTAAGAAATGCCATTGGTAATTTGATAGGGATTGCATTGAATCTGTAGATTGCTTTGCGTACTACAGTCATTTTCACAATATTGATTCTTCCAATCCAAGAACATGGTATATCTCTCCATCTGTTTGTATCATCTTTAATTGCTTTCATCAGTGTCTTATAGTTTTCTGCATACAGGTCTTTTGTCCCCTTAGGTAGGTTTATTCCTAGATATTTTATTCTTTTTGTTGCAGTGGTAAATGGGAATGTTTCCTTAATTTCTCTTTCAGATTTTTCATCATTAGTGTATAGGAATGCAAGAGATTTCTGTGCATTAATATTGTATCCTGAAACTTTACCAAATTCATTGATTAGCTTTAGTAGTTTTCTGGTGCAATCTTTAGGATTCTCTATGTATAGTATCATGTCATCTGCAAAAAGTGACGGCTTTACTTCTTCTTTTCCAATTTGTATTCCTTTTATTTCCTTTTCTTCTCTGACTGCCATGGCTAGGACTTCCAAAACTATGTTGAATAATAGTGGCCAGAGTGGACATCCTTGTCTTGTTCCTGAACTTAGTGGAAATGCTTTCAGTTTTTCACCATTGACAATGATGTTTGCTGTGGGTTTGTCATATATGGCCTTTATTATGTTGAGGTAGGTTCCCTCTATGCCCACTTTCTGGAGAGTTTTTATCACAAATTGGTGTTGAATTTCATCAAAAGCTTTTTCTGCATCTCTTGAGATAATCATATGGGTTTTATTCTTCAGTTTGTTAATATGGTGTATCACATTAATTGATTTGCATATATTGAAGAATCCTTGCATCCCTGGGATAAATCCCACTTGATCATGGTGTATGATCCTTTTAATGTGCTGTTCGATTCTGTTTGCTAGCATTTTGTTGAAGACTTTTGCATCTATATTCATCAGTGATATACGTCTGTAATTTCTTTTTCTGTAGTATCTTTGTCTGGTTTTGGTATCAGAGTGATGGTGGCCTCACAGAATGAGTTTGGAAGTGTTCCTTCCTCTGCAATTTTTGGGAAGAGTTTGAGAAGGATGGGTGGTAGCTCTTCTCTAAATGTCTGATAGAATTCGCCTGTGAAGCCATCTGGTTTTGAGCTTGTTTGTTTGTTGGAAGATTTTTAATCACAGTTTCAACTTCAGTACTTGTGATCTCTTCATATTTTCTATTTCTTCCCGGTTCAGTCTTGGAAGGTTATACATTTCTAAGAATTTATCCATTTCTTCCAGGTTGTCTATTTTATTGGCATAGAGTTGCTTGTAGTAGTCTCTTAGGATGCGCTGTATTTCTGTGGTATAGGTTGTAACTTCTCCTTTTTCATTTCTAATTTTATTGATTTGAGTCCTCTCCCTCTTTTTCTTGATGAGTCTGGATAATGGTTTATCAACTTTGTTTATCTTCTCAAAGAACCAGCTTTTAGTTTTATTGATCTTTCCTACTGTTTTCTTTGTTTCTATTCCATTTATTCCTGCTCTGATCTTTATGATTTCTTTCCTTCTACTAACTTTGTGTTTTGTTTGTCCTTCTTTCTCTAGTTCCTTTAAGTGTAAGGTGAGATTGTTTATTTGAAATTTTTCTTGTTTCCTGAGGTAGGCTTGTATAGCTATAAACTTCCCTCTTAGAACTGCTTTTGCTGCATCCCATAGGTTTTGGATCATCGTGTTTTCATTGTAATTTGTCTCTAGGTATTTTCTGATTTCCTCTTTAATTTCTTCAGTGATCTCTTGGATATTTAGTAACATATTATTTAGCCTCCATGTATTTTGTGTTTTTTACGTTTTTTTCCCTGTAATTCATTTCTAATCTCATAGTGTTGTGGTCAGAAAAGATGCTTAATATGATTTCAATTTTCTTAAATTTACTGAGGCTTGATTTGTGACCCAAGATGTGATCTATCCTAGAGAATGTTCTGTGTGCACTTGAGAAGAAAGTGTAATATGCTGTTTTTGAATGGAATGTCCTATAAATATCAATTAAATCTATCTGGTCTATTGTGTCATTTAAAGCTTGTGTTTCCTTATTAATTTTCTGTTTGGATGATCTGTCCATTGGTATAAGTGGGGTGTTAAAGTCTCCCACTATTATTGTGTGACTGTCGATTTCCTCTTTTATAGCTGTTAGCAGTTGCCTTATGCATTGAGGTGCTCCTATGTTGGGTGCATATATATTTATAATTGTTATATCTTCTTCTTGGATTGATCCCTTGATCATTATGTAGTGTCCTTCTTTGTCTCTTGTAACATTCTTTATTTTAAAGTCTAGTTTATCTGATATGAGTGTTGTTACTCCAGCTTTCTTCTGATTTCCATTTGCATGGAATATCTTCTTCCATCCCCTCACTTTCAGTCTGTATGTGTCCCTAGGTCTGAAGTGGGTCTCTTGTAGACAGCATATATATGGGTCCTGTTTTCATATCCATTCAGCGACACTGTGTCTTTTGGTTAGAGCATTTAATCCATTCATGTTTAAGGTAATTATCAATATGCATGTTACTATTACCATCTTCTTAATTGTTATGGGTTTGTTTTTGTATGTCCTTTTCTTCTCTTGTGTTTCCCACTTACAGAAGTTCCTTTAGCATTTGTTGTAAAGCTGGTTTGGTGGTGCTGAATTCTCTTAGCTTTTACTCGTCTGTAAAGCTTTTGATTTCTCCGTCGAATCTGAATGAGATCCTTGCTGGGTAGAGTAATCTTGGCTGTAGGTTCTTCCCTTCCATCACTTTAAATATATCATGCTACTCCCTTCTGGCTTGTAGAGTTTCTGCTGAGGAATCAGCTGTTAACCTTATGGGAGTTCCCTTGTACGTTATTTGTCGTTTTTCCCTTGTTGCTTTCAATAATTTTTCTTTGTCTTTAATTTTTGTCAATTTGATTACTATGTGTCTTGGCGTGTTTCTCCTTGTGTTTATCCTGTATGGGACTCTCTGTGCTTCCTGGACTTGGGTGGCTATTTCCTTTCCCATCTTAGGGAAGTTTTCGACTATAATCTCTTCAAATATTTTCTCAGGTCCTTTCTTTGTCTCTTCTCCTTCTGGGACCCCTATAATGCAAATGTTGTTGCGTTTAATGTTGTCCCAAAGGTCTCTTAGGCTGTCTTCATTTCTTTTCATCCTTTTTTCTTTATTTTGTTCCATGGCAGTGAATTCCACCATTCTGTCTTCCAGGTCACTTATCTGTTCTTCTGCCTCAGTTATTCTGCTATCGATTCCTTCTTGGGTATTTTTCATTTCAGTTATTGTATTGTTCATCTCTGTTTGTTCTTTAATTCTTCTAGGTGTTTGTTCTTTAATTCTTCTAGATTTTTGTTAAACATTTCTTCCATCTTCTCGATCTTTGCCTCCATTCTTTTTCCGAGGTCCTGGATCATCTTCATTATCATTATTCTGAACTTTTTTTGGAAGGCTGCCTATCTCCACTTCATTTAGTTGTTTTTCTGGGGTTTCATCTTGTTCCTTCATCTAGTACAGAGCCCACTGCCTTTTCATCACGTCTATCTTTGTGTGAATGTGGTTTTTGTTCCACAGGCTGCAGGACTGTATTTCTCCTTGCTTCTGCTGTCTGCCCTCTGGTGGATGAGGCTATCTAAGAGGTTTGTGCAAGTTTTCTGATGGGAGGGACTGGTGGGGGGTAGAGCTGGGTATTGCTCTGGTGGGCAGAGCTCAGTAAAACTTTAACCTGCTTGTCTGCTGATGGGTGTGGCTGGGTTCCCTCCCTGTTGGTTGTTTGGCCTGAGGCGATCCAACACTGGAGCCTACCCGGCTCTTTGCTGGGGCTAATGGCAGACTCTGGGTGGGCTCATGCCAAGGAGTACTTCCCAGAACTTCTGCTGCTAGTGTCCTTGTCCTCACGGTGAGCCACAGCCACCCCCCCACCTCTGCAGGAGACCCTCCAACACCAGGAGGTAGGTCTGGTTCAGTCTCCTATAAGGTCACTGCTCCTTCCCCTGGGTCCCAACACTACTTTGTGTGTGCCCTCCAAGAGTGGAGTCTCTGTTTTCCCCAGTCCTGTCGCACTCCTGCAATTCAATGCTGCTAGCCTTCAAAGTCTGATTCTCTAGGAATTCTTCCTCCCATTTCCGGATCCCCAGGTTGGGAAGCCTGATGTGGGGCTCAGAACCTTCACTCCAGTGGGTGGACTTCTGTGGTATAAGTGTTGTCCAGTCTGTGAGTCACCCACCCAGCAGTTATGGGATTTGATTTTGCTGTAATTGTGCCCCTCCTACCATCTCATTGTGGCTTCTCCTTTGTCTTTGGATGTGGGGTATCTTTTTTGGTGAGTTCCAGTGTCTTCCTGTTGATGATTCTCCAGCAGCTAGTTGTGATTCTGGTGTTCTCGCAAGAGTGAGTGAGCGCACATCCTTCTACTTTGCCATCTTGAACCAATCTCTCCATATTTTGTATTTTTAATTTTAAAATATATTATGCAGCTAAAATTATCATTAAACACTTATATAATGTATAAATAAACAATAAAAGAAGCAATTGAGGGGAATTCCCTGGTGGTCCAGTGGTTTGGACTCTGCACTTTCAGTGCTGTGGGCCCAGTTCAATCCCTGGTCAGGGAACTAGGATCCCACAAGCCACAAGGCCTGGCAAATTAAAAAAAAAAAAAAAAAAAAAGCAACTGACCAGCTTCCACCAAATTTAAAAAGAAAAATTACCAATAATGTTGAAAATGAAAACTCTTGGTGACTGCAAACAACAAACAGCATTCTTATGGCTATTAAATGTTTATACCTATCATGAATTATTACTTGAGGATAAATTCCTTTTATGGAATTCCTCTGTCAAAGTGAATATATTTTAAATTAGCATATGGATTTTTAATATTTTTGATAGACAAGGATGATTCGTCTTTTTGATATGATAGAGAATCAATATTTTACTTCTTGAATTTTGAATAATCTTGACTATTCACAGGGTGAGGGAAAACGTTTTAAGACTACAAGAACAAAAGTTTTCCCAGGAACTATTTTCTCAAGGTTGAGCTCAGGAAAGTACTAATATTACTGTAAAACCAAAAGGAATACCAGGGGAAATCAAGCCAGGCAGCGTGGGAGCCCACAGCGTGTGGATGCCTGGTGCACAGCAGCCTACAAAACCAGGAGTCTACAAACTCCAGTGTCCGGTGTCCAGCAAAGCACACTCACCTTGAAGCCATCGAAAGCAAAGGCACGTTCATCCGAGCCAAGCTCCTGATCGGGTTGACAGCCTGGCCTGCTCCAGCCAACTCTCATGTCTCCAGCAGTGACGGCCTCAAATTCAAAATACCACCTTCCTGCCTTCACAGCATAAGTTTTCTCAGCGCGGAAGATTCGGAACCTTTCTCCTGTGCCGCTGCACACTTCAGCTCTGGCAGCTGTGAATGGAAAGGGATTCTGGTGATTGTTGCATGGGGAATTGAAAGAGGAGGGCAGATACCACATAACCTACAGGGATAATTCTAATGATACCTTCTATTCTTATCTTGGTTCATATGTTACAAAGTGTTTTCATATCAGATGGAACCAGCTGCGTGAAGTGGAAAGTACATGGCCTTCCTTGGGAGATGCTGGTTGTTAAACTTCACTAACGCTGTAGGGCAGATGATGTAAAAAAAAAAAATTTTTTTTTTCCTGTAGAAAAAAGCCTAACAGCCACTTGGTGGTTTGGTAGTGGAAGATGAGATGAACTTGAGGGCAAGAATGGGAAGAAGACAATAAAAGAGGTTTAAACTGTTCTGCATAGGTAATAAATAGACATTTATGGGAAGGAGAGAAGAGAGAAGAAGCACCCAGGAAGTGAGGAGGAGAGAAAGAAAACAACAAGAGAGAGCTATACATTAGCAGAGAACGGAACCATTGATAAGTTTCCCAGACAGAATAGCTAGGGGCATAAGTCTTCTGCTACCCCACCTCTTCACTGTAATGTGCTATACACATAAATGCTGTGTTTAAGTGACTTGAGGAAAAAATAAAAGGGTCAAGTCCAACATTAGGATCCGTGTGGTGAGATGGGGAAAAAATATCTGTAGGATGTGAGGTGCACCAGAGATGGAGTATGCCAGTGGTACAAAACCTCAGACCAGGGGACCTGGAGCTAGGATGACTTGGAGAACGTCACCTCCTAGGAAATCACAGCACATGAGGACAAGGGTCCACTGAACTGATATCAAAGGATATGGTCAGCTCCATGAAGTTCAGGGTTAGATACAGAGAAGCAAATTTAAGTGACTTGACTGAAGTCACACAACTAACAAATAGCAGAATTAGGGAGCTGCCAAACGCTACAGCCTGTGTTCTCTCCACTCTACCTTCAGGAGCTCACGCAGAATTAGTAGGTACCAGTTAAATATTAGTGCTCATCTGTTCTCAGGAGTTAGGGAACACCTGATAAATAATAAAAGTTTATTAAAAGCTAAACTACTGATGTGGCCAAATAAATAAAAATAGTCACGATAAGCTCTAAAGGTTGCCGATAAACACACAGATCATCTTTAACAATTTAAGATTAGATTGAAGAAAAGAAATTGGACTAAGAGGTCCCAGCACATAATAGGAGCTGATTTAATGAAATGATCAATTATTACTTTTTGATGACTTTATGGTGATTATAGGGCATGTAGATGAAGTGCATCTGCTGATAAACCTTTCAAAAACTGGGTTAAATTTCTGAATAAGCAACATATTGTTTTTTCACCTTTCCCCACATACACACACATGCTCACACCTAACAACCTAGTCTGCTCCAAGCAAATCTCCTGTGTCCAGCAGGGACAGCCTCAAATGTCACACATTCATATCATGCAATACATTCAAACACCTTACAGAAAAAATGAATGCATTAATACAGTTTAAAAATGAGACATTTATACTACTCTATGGAGCAGAGAGCATGTACAAAATTCTCTGAAGAGAGAAAGTTTGCTTTTGATACATTCAAGTTGGGAGTGGAAAGGGGCTTGAATGAGAGAAACATCTCCATGGTGAAGGGTAAAATAGTCTCACATCTGTTACTTAATAACTGAATGATTTTTGAAAGGTAGAATAGTAAACTACTTTTTTGAGAACAAGAAAATTAACTATTAAAGAGATAGTTCTAAATGCCATAATACTAAAAAAAAATAGGAAAAGCCACATTTCCAGAGTCAGTGTTTTCTCAAGAAACAGCACACCGATCCACTGCTTCTTTAAATCATGGTTGTAATCTTCCCTAAACTAATCTAAGAGGTACTGGAAATGAGCTATGAACTACACAAACACTGGGAGATTCCTTTTCAGGAAAATAAAACGCTCTCACATATTATCCTTATTTTTAGTGATGTCGACATGTGCAAATACAACCATACTTATATTCTAGTATGCACTAACAAATTCAATCCCAATTTCCTGAGTATGAAACACTCAGCTTTTTAGAAAACTAAACTGCTGAAAAACTCACATGTCCTTTTTCCTGTTTTATGTTCCCAGGACATCGGACTCCTTGAAATGCACAGTGTGCTCAAGAAATGCAAATAAATGTTAATATTAGCTTAAATCAAATACATTGGAAAATGTGGTATAAAAATATAACCACTATTTAATTTCTTTAAAAGCTCACTACAGAGCCTGGAGTCTCGCCCAGAGCAGCTGGTCCGCTCTCATCGGGGTGTCCTGGCCAAAGCCCGCATGGCGGGCAAGACTCGACAAGAAAAGCATCACTGGAGCTCAAGTTTGTTTTGCAAATAGCCTCAAGTTCTACCTGTCCTCGCTGATCTGTGGTTTTCTATGTGACCAGGAAGTCAAATTGATAATCTGACCAGTCTGATCTCCAAATTGGAGCAGGAAGATAAAGTGATGACAGAGGAGAGAGCAACTCCCCCAGGCACCTGTCCAGATTTGGAAGTTCTACTTAAAGCCTAAGGGTTAACTTCTAAGCAGCATGTTTTTAGAAAAGAACAATCTAAAGGTATAAAAATAGTAAGAGTTCTGATTTTCCACAGTGGAAAAATGCCATAAATTAGAAAAGACACAAAGTTACCAAGAGAGTCATTTTCCCAAGAGAAAATGTTGCCTCTGGAGAGAGACCATGAAACTGCTGTGAATTTGGAGTGAAGTATAAGTTATCTCCAAAATTACATTTTCTTTGAGCATTCCTACAAGCAATTGTTTGCATAAATGTGACTCAGATACTGAGTGTTTCAAACATAAATTGCTATTGGTTTGGTTGCCCTCTTCTTATTTTTATTATTACTTGTTTTATTTTAATAATATTTTTTAAATTTTATTTTAATAACTTTTTTCTTTTTTTTTCCTTTTTTTCTTATTTTTCTCCCTTTACTTCTGAGTCATGTGGCTGACAGGGTCTTGGTGCTCCAGCTGGGTATCAGGCCTGAGCCTCTGAGGCAGGAGAGCCGAGTTCAGGACACTGGACCACCAGAGACCTCCTGGCTTCATGTAATATCAATCAGCGAGAGATCGCCCAGAGATCTCTGTCTCAATGCAACGATCCAGCTCCATCCAACGGCCAGCAAGCACCAGTGCTGGATGCCCCATGCCAAACAACAGCAAGACAGGAACACGACCCCACCCATTAGCAGAGAGGCTGCCTAAAATCATACTAAGTTCACAGACACCCTAAAACACACCACTGAACATGGCCCTGCCCACTAGAAAGACAAGATCCAGCCCCACCCACCAGAACTCAGGCACCAGTCCCGTCAACCAGGAAGCCTACACAAGACACTGAACCAACTTCACTCACTGGGGGCAGACACCAAAAATAATGGGAACTACGAACCTGCAGTCTGTGAAAAGGAGACCCCAAACACAGTAAGTTAAGCAAAATGAGAAGACAGAGAAATACGCAGCAGATGAAGGAGCAAGGTAAAAACCCACCAGACCAAACAAATGAAGAGGAAATAGGCAGTCTACCTGAAAAAGAATTCAGAGTAATGATAGTAAAAAAGATCCAAAATCTTGGAAACAGAATGGAGAAAATACAAGAAACATTTCACAAGGACCAAGAAGAACTAAGCACAAAAACAATGATGAACAACATAAAAATGAAATTAAAAATTCTCTAGAAGAAATCGATAGCAGAATAACTGAGGCAGAAGAACAGATAAGTGACCTGGAAGATAAAATAGTGGAAATAACTACTGCAGAGCAGAATAAAGAAAAAAGAATGAAAAGAATTGAGGACAGTCTCAGAGACCTCTGGGACAACATTAAACGCACCAACATTCAAATTATAGGGGTCCCAGAAGAAGAAGAGAAAAAAGAAAGGGACTGAGAAAATATATGAATAGATTATAGTTGAAAACTTCCCTAATATGGGAAAGGAAATAGTCAATCAAGTCCAGGAAGCACAGAGAGTCCCATGTGGGATAAATCCAAGGAGAAACAGGCCAAGACACAAATTAATCAAACTATCAAAAATTAAATACAAAGAAAAAATATTAAAAGCAGCAAGGGAAAAGCAACAAATAACATACAAGTGAATCCCTATAAGGTTAATAGCTGATCTTTCAGCAGAAACTCTACAAGCCAGAAGGGAGTGGCAAGACATATTTAAAGTGATGAAAGGGAAAAACCTACAACCAAGATTACTCTACCCAGCAATGACCTCATTCAGATTCAACAGAGAAATTAAAAACTTTACAGACAAGCAAAAGCTAAGAGAATTCAGCACCACCAAACCAGCTTTACAACAAATGCTAAAGGAACTTCTCTAGGCAGGACACACAAGAGAAGGAAAACACCTACAATAACAAACCCCAAACAATAAAGAAAATGGTAACAGGAACATACATTTCCATAATTACCTTAAATGTAAATGGATTAAATGTTCCAACCAAAAGACATAGACTGGCTGAATGGATACAAAAACAAGACCCATATATTTGGTGTCTACAAGAGACCCACTTCAAACCTAGGAACACAAACAGACTGAAAGGGAGGGGATGGAAAAAGATATTCCATGAAAATGGAAATCAAAAGAAAGCTAGAGTAGCAATTCTCATTATCAGACAAAACAGATTTTAAAATAAAGAATATTAAAAGAGACAAAAAAGGACACTACATAATAATCAAGGGATCAATCCAAGAAAAGATATAACAATTGTAAATATTTATGCACCCAACATCGGAGCACCTCAATACATAAGGCAAATGCTAACAGCCGTAAAAGTGGAAATCGACAGTAACACAATCATAGTAGGGGACTTTAACACCCCACTTTCACCAATGGACAGATCATTCAAAATGAAAATAAATAAGGAAACACAAGCTTTAAATGACACATTAAACAAGATAGATTTAATTGATATTTATAGGACATTCCATCCAAAAACAACAGAATACACTTTCTTCTCAAGTGCACATGGAACATTCTCCAGAATAGATCATATCTTGGGTCACAAATCAAGCCTTGGTAAATTTAAGAAAATTGAAATCGTATCAAGTATCTTTTCTGACCACAACACTATGAGACTAGATATCAATTACAGGAAAAAAACTGTAAAAAATACAAACACATGGAGGCTAAACAATACGCTACTTAATAACCAAGAGATCACTGAAGAAATCAAAGAGGAAATAAAAAAATACCTAGAAACACATTACAATGAAAACACAGTGACCCAAAACCTATGGGATGCAGCAAAAGCAGTTCTAAGAGGGAAGTTCATAGCAATGCAAGCCTACATCAAGAAACAGGAAAAACCTCAAATAAACAACCTAAACTTACACCTAAAGCAATTAGAGAAAGAAGAACAAAAAGTAAATAAATAAATAAACCCAAAGTCAGCAGAAGAAAAGGAATCGTGAAGATAGATCAGAAATAAATGAAAAAGAAATGAAAGAAACAATAGCAAAGATCAATAGAACTAAAGGCTGGTTCTTTGAGAAGATAAACAAAATTGATAAACCATTAGCCAGACTCATCAAGAAAAAAGGGGAGAAGACTCAAATCAACAGAATTAGAAATCAAAAAGGACAAGTAATAACTGACACTGTAGAAATACAAAGGATCATGAGAGATTACTACAAGCAACTATATGCCAATAAAATGGACAACCTGGAAGAAATGGACAAATTCTTAGAAAAGCACAGCCTTCTGAGAGTGAACCAGGAAGAAATAGAAAATATAAACAGACCAATCACAAGCACTGAAATTGAAACCGTGATTAAAAATCTTCCAACAGGGGCTTCCCTGGTGGCGCAGTGGTTGAGAGTCTACCTGCCAATGCAGGGGACATGGGTTCGAGCCCTGGTCTGGGAAGATCCCACATGCTGCGGAGCAGCTGGGCCCGTGAGCCACAATTACTGAGCCTGCGCGTCTGGAGCCTGTGCTCCGCAACAAGAGAGGCCGCGATAGTGAGAGGCCCGCGCACCGTGATGAAGAGTGGCCCCCGCTCGCCGCAACTAGAAAAAGCCCTCGCACAGAAACGAAGACCCAACACAGCCATAAATAGAAATAAATAAATCTAAAAAAAAAAAATCATTAAAAAAAAAAAAAAAAAATCTTCCAACAAACAAAAGCCCAGGACCAGATGGATTCACAGGAGAATTCTATCTAACATTTAGAGACGAGCTAACACCTATCCTTCTCAAACTCTTCCAAAATATAGCAGACGGAGGAACACTCCCAAACTCATTCTACGAGGCCACCATCACCCTGATACCAAAACCCGACAAAGATGTCACAAAAAAGAAAACTACAGGCTAATAACACTGATGAACATACATACAAAAATCCTCAACAAAATACTAGCAAACAGAATCCAACAGCACATTAAAAGGATCATACACCATGATCAAGTGGGGTTTATCCCAGGAATGCAAGGATTCTTCAATATATGCAAATCAATCAATGTGATAAACCATATTAACAAACTAAAGAAAAAAACCATATGATCATCTCCATAGATGCACAAAAAGCTTTTGACAAAATTCAACACCCATTTATAGTAAAAACCCTCCAGAAAGCAGACATAGAAGGAACTTCCCTCAACATAATAAAGGCCATATATGACAAACCCACAGCCAACATCATTCTCAATGGTGAAAATCTGAAATCATGTCCACTAAGATCAGGAACAAAAGAAGGTTGCCCACTCTCAGCACTATTATTCAACAATAATAGTGAATAAAAGCCACAGCGGTCAGAAGTTTCAGCCACATCAATCAGAGAAGAAAAAGAAATAAAAGGAATCCAAATTGGAAAAGAAGTAAAGCTGTCACTGTTTGCAGATGATGTGATACTATACATAGAGAATCCTAAAGATGCTACCAGAAAACTACTAGAGCTAATCAATGAATCTGCTAAAGTAGCAGGATACAAAATTAATGCACAGAAATCTCTTGCATTCCTATACACTAACAATGAAAAATTTGAAACTGAAATTAAGAAAACACTCCCATTTACCATTGCAACAAAAAGAATAAAATATCTAGGAATAAACCTACCTAAGGGGACAAAAGACCTGTATGCAGAAAACTATAAGACACTGATGAAAGCAATTAAAGATGATACAAACAGATGGAGAGATATACCATGTTATTGGATTGGAAGAATCAACATTGTGAAAATGACTATACTACCCAAAGCAATCTGCAGATGCAATGCAATCCCTATCAAACTACCAATGGCATTTTTCACAGAACTAGAACAACAAATTTCACAATATGTATGGAAACACAAAAGACCCCGAATAGCCAAAGCAATCTTGAGAAAGAAAGACAGCTGGAGGAATCAGGCTCCCAGACTTCAGACTACACTACAAAGCTACAATAATCAAGACAGTATGGTACTGGCACAAAAACAGAAATATAGATCAATGGAACAGGACAGAAAGCCCAGAGATAAACCTACGCATGATATGGTCATGTCATCTTTGATAAAGGAGGCAAGAATATACAATGGAGAAAAGACAGCCTCTTCAATAAGTGGTGCTGCGAAAACTGGACAGCTACATGTAAAAGAATGAAATTAGAACACTCCCTAACACCATACACAAAAATAAAAACTCAAAATGGATTAAAGACCTAAACGTAAGGCCAGACACTATAAAACTCTTAGAGGAAAACATAGGCAGAACACTATGACATAAATCACAGCAAGATCCTTTTTGACCCACCTCCTAGAGAAATGGAAATAAAAACAAAAATAAACAAATGGGACCTAATGAAACTTAAAAACTTTTGCCCAGCAAAGGAAACCATAAACAAGATGAAAAGACAATCCTCAGAATGGGAGAAAATATTTGCAAATGAATCAGCAGACAAAGGATTAACCTCCAAAATACACAAGCAGCTCATGCAGCTCAAGATCAAGAAAACAAACAACCCAATCCAAAAATGGGCAGAAGACCTAAATAGACATTTCTCCAAAGAAGATATACGGATTGCCAACAAACACATGAAAGAATGCTCAGCATCACTAATCATTAGAGCAATGTAAATCAAAACTACAATGAGGTATCACCACATACCAGTCAGAATGGCCATCATCGAAATATCTACAAACAATAAATGCTGGAGAGGGTGTGAAGGAAAGGGAACCCTCTTGCACTGTTGGTGGGAATGTAAATTGATACAGCCACTACGGAGAACAGTATGGAGGTTCCTTAAAGAACTGAAAATAGAACTACCATATGACCCAGCAATCCCACTACTGGGCATATACCCTGAGAATACCATAATTCAAAAATAGTCATGTACCACAATGTTCACTGCAGCACTATTTACAATAGCCAGGTCACGGAAGCAACCTAAGTGTCCATCGACAGATGAATGGATAAAGAAGATGTGGCACATATATACAATGGAATATTACTCAGCCATAAAAAGAAACAAAATTGAGTTGTTTGTAGTGAGCTGGATGGATCAAGAGACTGTCATACAGAGTGAAGTCAATCAGAAAGAGAAAAACAAATACTGTATGCTAACACATATATATGGACTCTAAAAATATATATTTGGTTCTGAAGAACCTAGGGGCAGGACAGGAATAAAGACGCAGATGTAGAGAATGGACGTGAGGACATGGGGAGGGGGAAGGGTAAGCTGGGACAAAGTGAGAGAATGGCACTGACATATATACACCACCAAATGTAAAATAGATAGCTAGTGGGAAGCAGCCGCATAGCACAAGGAGATCAGCTGGGTGCTTTGTGACCACCTAGAGGGGTGGGGTAGGGAGGGTGGGAGAGAGATGCAAGAGGGAGGGGATATGGGGATATATGTATACATGTAGCTGATTCACTTTGTTATACAGCAGCAACTAACGCAACAATGTAAAGCAATTATACTCCAATAAAGATGTTAAAAAAAAAAAAGCTCACTACAAATTTTTCTTGGTATTAATATTTACCACTAATCTTTTCTCCTAATAGAGGTAATAAAAACAGGGGTAGTATATAGAAAATGTGGGTCAATAAGAGGTAATGATGAAGAATTTCTTAGTCCTGGCATTTTTTCCCTGACCTTAAGCTGTTGCACTATTCTACTGTTTTAATTGAAGTGTAGTTGATGTAAAATATTATATGTTATATGTGTACAATACAGTGATTCACAATTTTTAAAGGTTATACTTCATTTTTAGTCATTATAGAATATTGGCTATATTCCTTGTGTTATACAATATATCCTTGTAGCTTATTTTATACATAATAGTTTGTACCTCTTAATTCCCTATCCGTATATTACCCCTCCCCCTTCCTTCTCCCCACACTGTTAACCTCTCATTTGTTCTCTGTATCTATGAGTGTTTCTTTTTTATTTGTTATATTCACTAGTTTGCTGTATTTTTAGATTCCACATATTAGTGATATCATACAGTATTTGTCTTTCTCTGTCTGACTTATTTCACTTAGCATAATACCCTTCAAGTCCATCCATGTTTGTGCAAATAACAAAATTTCCTTCTTTATTATGGCTGAGTAGTTCTCCATTGTGTATATATACACATCTTCTATATCCATTCAATTGTTGATGGACACTTAGGTTGCTTCCATATCTTGGCTATTGTAAATAATGCCGTTATGAACATTGGGGTACTTGTATCTTTTCAAATTAGTGTTTTTGTTTCTTTCAGATATACACCCAGGGGTGGAATTGCTGGGTCATAACTGCTACACTATTCTTACACTCATTGATGGCATTCAACTGAACTTGAAATTAACATGCTATTCATAGATATCATCATGGCAAGGACTTGTAAGCTCCATGGATCTTCCTCCAAATGTCCATGTGGCTCATAGTTTATATTCTATATTTCTTACATTAGTTTAGGGTAGCTTGCAACCATAGTTTAAAGAAGCAACAGTTCAGCATTCTGTTTCTGGATAAAATACTAATAACTAAATGGAAATCTGGATCCACACACGTTTAAAAACAGATTACGCAGGCAATCTGAAACAAATTGTTGTTGCATACCTTGTATCTTCAAGTGGTTGAACACAAAGTAGGTGCCCTATAAATACCTGCTAAACTGAGTCTAGGAACAAAGAGTCTCCTGATCCCTGGACACAGGAGCTCAGGCGAATAGCTAATCAGCGGCACCACTGTCAAAGGTATAGAACTCTCCCCCGCAAACATGCAATTTTCATCCTTTGCGTGATTATTTTAAAATTTTATTTAATTTTTTATTTTTATTTATTTACTTATTTCTGGTTGCGCTGGGTCTTCACTACTGTGTGCGGGCTTTCTCTAGCTGCGTCGAGAGGGGCCTACTGTTCGTTACGGGCTTCTCATTGCGGTGGCTTCTCTTGTTGCAGAGCGCGGGCTCTAGGCACGTGGGCTTCAGTAGTTGTGGCATTTGGGCTCAGTAGTTGTGGCTCACAGGCTTAGCTGTTCCATGGCATGGGGGATCTTCCTGGACCAGGGATCAAACCTGTGTCCCCTGCATTGGCAGGCAGATTTTTAACCACTGCACCACCAGGGAAGTCCCCCTTTGCTTGATTTTAAACACTCTACACTCATACAATTCTAGCTCATGTAAGTATGTTACATAAATGATTTTTAAATTGTTATAATGAATGTAACACTAATTGACATTTAAAAAAAACGAACAGTTAGCAGATATATTTCTATCACACTTATCAAAGCTACTCAAAGAAGAAATTCGGGATTTATGCCTTTAACAAACCACTTTAAGGGCAAGGTCTGATAATATACTGTGTTCCTAGTACCTCACAGATCCTAGCACTGAGAGGGCAAACACCAATGACCCTTCAAATAGGATGTAAAATATCTATACACGCTGCATTCCAAACCATACATTTAAAAGACAATTACCACTAGAGGGCAGTCAAGATCTAAGCATGTATTAAAATTACAAGTTTTTTATAACAAGCTATGAAGGAAGGCAGGCTAGTCTCTTGAAAATTGTATACGTATCTTGAATCCTTCAGGTGTTATCTGTATAATAATCTTAAAAAATCATTGATATTAACCAGTTATCCTTTTAACCTGGTATAATTTCTAAGTAAGCAATTCAAATCTCAGTAAAACTTTGTAATGAATAAAAATAAATGACTTTTTCAAATGTTTTAAAATATTATTTAGAACAATTCTCCAAAAATAGTATAATTCAAACATTGAGTTCATATTCATTCTGGAATACACAAATCATCATTCTGCTGACTAACAGAAAATAAATGATAGCCTTGACCAATTACATAAGGTTAGATTCAGTTTTATCAAAAATTTTATGTCCTTAACTTTTTTAATGTCAGCAAAAGCAGTACAGTCAATTACAAATTAATGTTTTAAATCTTATCTTAGTGATCACCATTTTGCTTTATTCCATAAAATCTCACATCTATCTATTAATTTCCATTTTTCACCATCCTTGTCCTGAAGATCACAATATTCCCAAAGCCTCCCAACTGGTCTCTCTGTCCAAGCACTCTCCCCCTCCAATCTGTTCCTTCCCACTGTTGTCATAGTTATTTTGTTGTTCTAAACTCTGATCACAAATCAAGTTTTTGCTTTAAAACTTCCTGGCGCTAGAACTCCTTGTACAACTTTACCGTATTTCTCAACTGGGTTTTCAAAATATTCCATATTTTAGCCTAATCCTTCTACCTCCATTTATTACTGTTCTGTCCTCACTTAGACCCTATAATTTAGCCTAACTAGACAATCAATTTCCCCTCAACTCTTTCTAAATTTTATGACATCAGATATACTTTCCCTCTGTCAGGAATGTCCTTTCTCCCACCAACCTCTTCTTGCTGCTATTTTCACCTCTTCAGCAGCTAACTCAGATGCCATTTTTTCCCCTTACTGATTCCTCCAATTGGAAAATGAATCTTTCTTACGTATTTTCCATATACATCAATTTAATCCCTACTAAGAGGTAGGCGGGCTCTTGGATTCCAGGACACGCTGGTGAACGAAAAACAGGATCTCAGGGAATTCCCTGGCAGTCCAGTGGTTAGGACTTGGTGCTTTCATTGCCATGGCCCCAGGTTCAATCCCTGGTCTGGAAACTAAGGTCCCGCAAGCCACGCAGCACAGCCAAAAAAAAGAAAGAAAAAAATACAGGATCTCAGCCTCCATTGTGGAATATTTTGCACGAGTCTCTCCGTTCATTAATCACATAACTTCAGTAAGGCTGAAACTTGTCAATCAGCTATCAATGGTTCTGTCTTTAAATTCTTAAAATGCAGAAACCATGCCATCCTCTGATCACCATTTTTCCTCCCAGTTTTCTCATTTCCTTATTCAAACACATTCACTCTTCAAACTCATTAATTTCCTCTGCGGCTTCCGTTCCTTATCTATACAGCTTTCAGTACCTTCCTGCTCTATTACTCTTCTCCTCACTTGCTCTGTTAACCCCAATCTTTGTCTAATTTTACTATCTCATTCTCACCATCTATACTTGCTCTGCTGAGCTTGCTGGAAAGCACACGCACACAACAAACTGGCACCATTACTAACTCAAAGTCGCTAACCTCAATTGGACCATTAATGTTTCTCTGCTTTTTATCTCTCTGAAACTTGCTCTCTGTCCCATCCCACAAACAACTCTCTCTAATCTTTACTGCTGAGTGACATCAGAAGGAATAGCCGAGTATGGACCTCCAAAACTACTCTTCTCCATAAAAGCAATGAGAACAATGGAAAAAATGGTCAAAATCAACTTTTTCAGAGCTCTAAAAATTAATCAAAGGCTGGCAGCAATCTGGGGAGGGTTTATTCAATAAAAAATGGCTCAATATGCTGTAAGGACAGCAAGCTTAGTGGTGCTTTAACTTGACTTAGTGCTATTCCTTTCTTCCTAGATGCACAGTACAATGAAAACCAATAGGCCTTCAATTAAAGTGAAAACCAGCAAGCTAGAAGCCTCTGGAGGGGAAAGAGCAGAGTGGAGCTCCTCCAAGCCCCATTCACAGATAACTGTCATTATTTCACCTTTCTGGTAGTTCCTTGGAAAATTCCACTGGCAATACTTATCTTTATTTGACCTGATTTAGAGTTCGCCCATGCAAACAATCTTTTCCCCAGGGTCATTTGTTGAAAAGCAGAGGCCATTTTTTAACACTGCAGCTGCTTGAGGTGGCGATAACAGCTGAGGCAAACAACAAGCTGTCTAAAATACTTGAAAAGAAAAGCTGGGGAATGAGATATCCACAATAGGGTGTGAAAAGTTTCAACATAATCCTGGTGATCTAGCAAGCCATGCTCACGCCCAGGGTTCTGGGTTCAGGAAAAGACCTGAGAAGGCCTTAAGTTCTCACATCTGGAAGACCCTGAGGTTCTGCAAAAGCCGTAAGTGAAGGCTGAGGTGGAGACTGGCTGGCTGTGTGTCCAAGGCATCTCCCAACATGCACACAGAGTCCCTCCCTTGACAAAAGCTGGGAGATTTATAGGTCCCATTTATGGAAGTCTCTGTCGAATCACAAGCTGACCACTAAGCTGATGAAATAAGAGATTTCAGCAGCCACACATGACAAACAAAACATCCTCTACCGAACTAGTTAAGAAAATTCATTAAACAAATAAGTAACGACAATTACAACAAGCACAATAACAAACCCTGAAGGGAGAATCCAGAGTTGCCATATTATACTATTTAAAATGTCCAGTTTTCAACAAAAATAGTGAGACGTGCAAAGAGACAAGAAAGTACATCTTATATACAGGGGGAAAAACGTCAATAGAAATTGTCACTGAGGAAGCCCAGATATTGGACTAATTAGACAAAAATGTTAGGTCTCCCTTTTATACAAGGCCAAAGCCTTTACCCATGTTGTGAATTTCATTCCCCCACCCCCAATCATCCTCAGATCATACTTCGTCAAGTTCCTCTCCTTTCCTTTCAACTCTCCTTTCCTCTGATTCTTTTCCTTAGCATTTAAAAATGTCCAAATTTCTCCTATTTAAAAAAATGAAAATTTTAACCCTCTTTTTTTCTCTAGCAATAGTCTCAGCTTCATATATGTGTGTGTGTGTATGTGTGTGTGTGTGTGTGTGTGTGTGTGTATACATATATACATATGTATTGAGCCTTGGTTGCTCTGTCTAGTTGTCTCACATGCATCTCAAACTCAACATATTTAAAATCAAACTCAGAATCTCCCCAATTTCCCATCTCTATCTGCTCCAATTCCTGTGCTCCCAGTGAATGTGAAGGTACTCACCAGCTACTAACCCAGGAGCCATCCCAGACACATCCCAGACACTCCTTTGTCCTTCCACTGATTCTATTTCTAAATGCCAAACAATTCTGTCCTGTGAATTCTGTGAATTCTCTCTATTCACAGTATTGGCTAAAATCAGGTCTTCAACACTTCTCATCTATACTTCTTTTATAGCCACCAAACTGCTGTCCTCACCTCTAATTTTGTTCACCTTCAGCCCATTCTCCAAAGAGCCACTGGAGTAATTCTTTTAAACAGAAAACCCTCGTTTCAGTCTCTGTCTTCTCTCCTTCATCTCCTCCTGCTTCTCAAACTTCACTCTATATTCGGCCATGTAAAGCTATCTGATTCCCACGTGCAACCCTCCCTTGTCACTCCAAGCCTTTACACAAACCATCCTCTCTGTCTGGAACACATGAACCTCACTGATTCCTACTCATTCCTCTAAATTTCACCCTAGCTTTGATGGTTTTAAAACATGTCTCCAAATATTTTGTCACACTTCCCTTCAAAAAGTGTGGGCTTAAGGGTGCAATGCATTTAGTGACTCACTTCCAACAAACAGAATATGGCAGAAGTAATTGTAACAGGCATTGAGGCTTCCTCCTCGCACTATCTCTTAGATTACTAACTCTGGGGGAAGCCAGCTGCCATGTGAAGGCACTGAAGCATCTCTCTGAGGAGGTCTACATGACAAGGAACTTAGGTCTCTTGCCAATATCCAGAGACAAACTGAGTCCTTTAACCAACAACTATGCAAGTGAACTGTCTTAGAAGCAAATCCTCCAGCCCCACTGAAGTCTTCAGATGACTGCAGCCCTGGCCGACTTGATAGCAACCTCAAGAGAGGCCGTGATTCAGAACGACCAGACTAATCCACTCAAATCCCTAACCACAGAAACTTTCAGATAACAAACATTTGTTGGTTTAAGCCATTAAATTTTAGGGAGGGGGGTATTTGTTACACAGCAGAAGATAACTAATACACCTCCTTTATGAAGATTTCTCTGACACCACCAAGCTCAGTTAAATCCTCTCTGCTTTGACACTTGGGCATTAATGTTTACACTGTATAAAAGCATTGACAATTTAGTCTACCTTCCCTGCCTATCCTGAAAGCTACCTGTGGGGAAAACTGTCTTATTCATTGTTGAATCCCCAGAACTAAGCACGGGAGATGTTCAATAACTATGTATTAAGATCAAATGAAAATGAGGATGATTTGAAATATGGAAGCAACATGAAACCCAAAGATGGATTTAGTAATATAAGCTCCTTTTCTTCCTTCTTGAAATTCATGTAAGTCACAAGAAAGCAGGTAACCATAAGGTAGTAATGCATTGCCTCACAGAGGTGTCAAGAAGATGAAATTTTATTATGGTTGTAAATAATATAAAACACTGTATGTCATCAGAATAACATCTTATCCAGTATCCTCCTGAATGCAGTTCTCACTAAAAGTGAATATATCAGATCTGACACAGTTTATGCCCATAATTGATAATGTTTTTAAATATAATCATCATTATTTTTCTCTGGCATACACTGCTTATTTCTTTGTACAGGGCTAAATGTATTCTCCTCCTTGAATATTGACCACAATTAACTATTTCCTTAAAGATTTAAGGTTATTGTTAGAGCCATGATTAATCATTTCTCTGAGCTATACAGTGGGCTTCTTTCTTTCCTGTTTTCTCCTTAATTCACTGGCTGTCATCTATAACTTTGGAACTGAGTCAGCCTGACTTGGGCAGCACTTTTTCTATGTAATTTTCAACAAGTATAAGAAAAGCAATGGTGGAGGAAAGACCTATAAATGTAAGTAAGACTCTAGACACCCAAAATATAAATATTCATGTGGGAAGGAATGAAAATAAAATTGGGGGATATCAAATGGTTGATATGTCAGACTCTAAAACCATGGTTGATTTTTCCCCAAACCTTTATTATTATCATTATAACATCTTCCAACAGAAAAGATATAGACTATCACCTCTCTTATCTAATACTCTCTAGGGAGACACAAAGTTAGAAATAAGCTCAAAAACTTCTATGACTACTGTACCCTTGTTAGGTATTTATTGTACTTATATTAGGTATATACCTAATAGAGTAGTTGAATCAAATATTTTAAAAGTATGCAGGGCTTCCCTGGTGGCACAGTGGTTAAGAATCTGCCTGCCAATGCAGGGGACACTGGTTCAATCCCTGGCCAGGGAAGATCCCACATGCTGCAAAGCCACTAAGCCAGTGCGCCACAACTACTGAGGCTGCACTCTAGAGCCCGTGAGTCACAACTACTGAGCCCACGTGCCACAACTACTGAAGCCCGCACACCTAGAGCCTGTGCTCCGCAACAAGAGAAGCCACGACAATGAGAAGCCCGCACACCACAACAAAGAGTAGCCCCCACTCGCCGCAACCAGAGAAAGCCCTCATGCAGCAATGAAGACCCAACACAGCCAAAAATAAAAACAAATAAATAAATTAATAAAAATTTTTTTAAAAAAGTATGCAAAAACACTGGAAAATGCTATACTACCCTAAGGTATTATTAATAAACATTTGTATGCCTGATACATCCAATTGTTCATTAAAGAGTACATTTAATAGGTAATTACAAAAAGAGATTGTGGCTTTGTGAAACTAGGAGTCACTATGACTAATGATTGAAGTTCTCCATAGAATGCCACAATCACTAAGGAGATATTAGACACAGCCACTCATAATTATGATAGTTTACTAATAATAATCCACAATTGATGATGCGGGAAGATAAACAAATGTCTGAAAGTTTAACTAAAAAAAAATAAGATCAATTAACTCTTTAAAAGATTTACAAGTCTTGGGCTTCCCTGGTGGCGCAGTGGTTGAGAATCTGCCTGCCAATGCAGGGCACACGGGTTCGAGCCCTGGTCTGGGAAGATCCCACATACCACGGAGCAACTGGGCCCGTGAGCCACAATTACTGAGCCTGCGCGTCTGGAGCCTGTGCTCCGCAACAAGAGAGGCTGTGATAGTGAGAAGCCCGTGCACCGCGATGAAGAGATGGCCCCCACTTGCCACAACTAGAGAAAGCCCTCGCACAGAAACGAAGACCCAACACAGCCATAAATAAATAAATAAATAAATAAAGACTTTCTATTAAAAAAAAAAAAAAAAAAAAGATTTACAAGTCTTCAAAATTAGCAACGTCTGCTCCATGGAAGATCTCATTTAAATAATGAAAAAGCAATCCACAAAATGGGAGGAAATATTTCCAATATCTGACATAGTTCTTATACCCAGAAAAACATACATATATGTTTATATATATAAATACATACATTTTCACAGTTTAATAAAAAGAAGACAAAACAACCCAGGTTTTTTAATGGCTAAAAGATGTGAACAAACACTTCATAAAAAAAGATATACCGATGGTTAACGAGTATAAGAAAAGATGCCAACATTATTATTCTTAAGGAAAATGCAAATTAAAACTACAATAAGATACCATTTCACACCTACTGTAAGGGCTAAAATCTGAAATTCACTACCAATTCTTGGCCAGGATGTGGGAGCAACTATACCCTCACATATTGGTCATGGGAGCATATGTGCAGAACTGTTTGGAAGTTTCTTGTAAAGTGAAATGTACGTTTGTCCTATGACCCAGCAATTTCACTTCTATTTACCCTAAAAGAAATGAAAGTACGAATCTGCACAAAGACTTGTCTACAAATGTTCACAGCAGTCTTATTCATAACAGTCAAAAACTGGAAACAACCCAAATCTATATCAACAGGAGAATGGATTAAAAAAACTGTGGTTTGTTAGTCAAATGGAATGCTACTCAGCAATTAATTTTGTGATACTTGTGAAAACATGGGTGATCACAAAAACAGTATATTGAGGGACTTCCCTGGTGGTCCAGTCATAAAGAATCCACCTTCCAATGCAGGGGACGCAGGTTTGATCCCTGGTTGGGGAACTAAGATCCCACATGCCTCGGGGCAGCTAAGCCCATGCGCCACAACTACTGAGCCCACGCGCCTCAACTAGAGAGCCTGCGTGCTGCAAACTACAGAGCCCACGTGCTCTGGAGCCCACCCACCACAACTAAAGAGAGAAAAACCCACATGCCACAACTAGAGAGATGGCTGTGCACTGCAACCAGGGAGAAGCCTGCACGCCGCAATGAAGAGCTCACGCTGCAATGAAAGATCACACGTGCCGCAACTAAGACCCGATGCAGCCAAAATAAACAAATAAATACATAAAATAAAATAACAAACAAAAACAGTATGTTGAGCAAAAGAAGTTACATAAAAAATATAGTGATTACTATTTGATGGGAATGTAAACTGATACAGCCACTATGGAGAACAGTATGGAGGTTCCTTAAAAAACTAACAATAGAACTACCATATGACCCAGCAATCCCACTACTGGGCATATAGCCTGAGAAAACCATAATTCAAAAAGATACATGTACCCCAATGTTCACTGCAGCACTATTTACAACAGCCAGGACACAGAAGCAACCTAAATGTCCATTGACAGATGAATGGCTAAAGAAGATGTGGTACATATATATACAATGGAATATTACTCAGCCATAAAAAGGAATGAAATTGAGTCACTGGTAGTGATGTGGGTGAACCTAGAGTCTGTCATACAGAGTGAAGTCAGTCAGAAAGAGAAAAACAAATACCGTATATTAATGCATATATACGGAATCTAGAAAAATGGTACTGATGAACCAAGTGGCAGGGCAGGAATAAAGACTCAGACGTAGAGAACAGACTTGTGGACACGGTGGGTGGGGAGGGGAAGGGGAAGCTGAGACGAAGTGAGAGAGTAGCACTGACATATATACACTACCAAATGTAAAATAGATAGCTAGTGGGAAGCAGCCGCATAGCACAGGGAGAGCAGCTCGGTGCTTTGTGACCACCTAGAGGGGTGGGATGGGGAGGGTGGGAGGGAGGCTCTAGAAGGAGTGGATATGTGTATACATATAGCTGATTCACTTTGTTGTACAGGAGAAACTAACACAACATTCTAAAGCAATTATACTCCAATAAAGATTTTTAAAAAATATATAGTGATTACATTTATGCAGAGTATAAGAAGAGGCAAAATTAATCTGTGATGATAGAATTTAGAAAGTGGTTACTTTTCGGGGGCAGAGGGAACTTTCTGTGATGAAGAAAATGGTCCCCATGTTTGTTTGGGTGGTGGTTTCTCTCGTGTATACAACTGTCAAAATTTACCAAATTGAACACTGAAGATCTGTGCATTCTATTATATAAAAATTATACCTCTTTTTTAAAATATTTTAAAAAGAACAATTAGCATTGAGGGCTTATTCTGTACCAGACAGCTGTAGAACTCTTCCCAATTGTTGTGTCTTGACTTGGCAGGGTTTTACTGTTTATCCATCCCAGGGGCCGTGTGGACTGCACACCCTTTAAGACAGGGATATTTTCTGTATCTTGCATATCTAGTAGTATCTGCTTCATAATAAGATCTACCAAGTAATTGTTGCTATAAAGCTGACTTCAAGATACATTACATTGTAAGAAGTTACATTATGATTATGAACATTATTGTTATTAAATAGGTATCTAATTTTATTTGTAGCAAATATAAGGATTCAGTAACTACAATGAACTGTCCAGATGTTAACTACATACTGACTCAGCTCAAAGGACTGAAATCTGGGGTTGGGATCCTGCCTCTACCATTTAGCAAATGGGAAGACACAGAAGTATCTGAATCTGTTTCGTCATCTGTAAAATGAGCATAGTACACAGACCATCCTCACAGAGTTACTGTGAGGATTAAACAATAATTGCAAAGGCCTTCTAAACACTTGTTACACATGATAAGCACTATATAAATATTACCTATCATTACTATTTAAGATTGAATTCCTATACACAGATACTACACTGAAAATATTAGTCATTAGAGAATATCTGACATAGATTTTTAAAACTTTCTATCAAAAAATACAGGCACTACAATGAAACACACAGAGCTCATGTCATTTTTGGCAACCTTAAAATATGGATATTAACACCAACTCAAACTATAGGAGCAAAGGATTAAGGCGTCAACCGTCTTAAACCATATTCTTAAAAGGTATTATTCAAAGGAAATATTGTTCTTCAAGACCCTTTAAAAATCCATTTATTCAACACATATTTATTGAGTGCCTATTCTAGAGTGTTTTCCTTAAAGCAAAATATTGCACTAATTAACTACTATGGCCTATATGTAAGAGTCTAAACAATGAAGGTTTAGAAAACACTGGCTCCCACTATAGGTTTACTCCCATAAACAACTAAAACTAGCTCTTCTGAAGCAGAGCTGCTGGGGTAGGTGGGAGTGAGGGACAAAAACAGAATCACGGAGTTAACTGCTCCCTCAGACTCTTCGGGAAGGTAAACCCATTTCTTCCCCTTGCGGAATCACTGCGGTCCTGAGCCACTCTGCTGCAAGATGAGCTAATCCTCCAAGTGTCCTTCAGGACAAAAAAATGCTCTCAACTCCTGGCCTCAATTACATACTTCGACTGAAGGAGTCTATCTTGCACACTCCCCCTTTTATTCACGCATTTGGCTTTAAAGAACTTACTATGTGATTTTGCAACAAGAGGAGAAGAAAGCGAAATGAAAATACCATGATCTTGATCGGGCGCCTCCAGGTTGTAGCCGTACCCCAGCAGCGTGCGCACGGCCTCACGGAGGCTGTCCTTGTTGGATTTCTTAGTTCGGTCATCTAGAAGGGCATAGGGAACCAGACGAGGGTTTCTTCTGTTCTTTACATCCTACAGGAAGGCAAACAAGGCACATGATCATCAAAGAGTGACCAACAGCATTTGGAAATGAGACAGCCACCAAATACATCCAAATATAAAGCATATGAAGGTAGATACTGTGCCTTCTACCTTCCCTTTGTCTTCCCAGGCTGCAGGAGTTACTGAAATACTATCAGTATGAAAGATTTAATCAAGTGGGTAACTGCATCAATTTAAATCAGGCCCTCTCCATGAGAAGAAAATGTAAAAATAACAGCGGTAACAAAAGCCGACTTTAAGGATCTCAGTAATCATCTTCCATCTGCCCTGGTCACAAGGCAATGGGCTAACTTAAGAGAACCTACCATTTCCTTGCCAAGTTGACTGACAGGTCTTTGTTACAAGAAGAGCCTAATTATTACCCGACATCTGATTTTTGAGTCAAAGGACAACACCAGGCTGCTGTCCCTTCTTCAGAGAAAACTCAAGTGCGTGGGCGGCCATCCCATGACCTCAAATAGCTTGGAAAATATGCATTAAGTTGATTCCATCAACTGGTGAAACTAGGTAATACCAGGAATACTGAAATAGCTACAAACCTCACAATTCGTCTTTTACAAAAGAGGCCCCAAGTTTAAAACGTGATTAAAATGGTGTTGACCAAGCAAGAAGACAGGCTATCTTACGACCTTGGAAAAGGATATCTAATTTACTCGTAAGTACAAAACTTAATCTCATGGGAGGTGGAGATGCCCCAGGGCTGCGAGTCTTCAGGGCTCTAACATTTAAGAAATTACTTCTTTCCACTCACTCACTGCTGCCGGTTTTGTCAAACTTTCCATATTTCAGGAGGCATACTTGATTCTCAATTAACCTTAGCATGAAGAACAACTAAGAGGCTGTGGATATTCCCAAACCTTCTCCAAAAAAAAAAAAAAAAAAAAGGTATGTGGTGGGCAGGGTTTGTTCTGGGTGGGGAAGAGCAAAGAAAACTGTTTCCTAATTTCTTCTTCCCCCTCCCTAGCAAATCTGTAGTAAATACCTCATCCGGACTATGTGACCATCTCCTGACACCTGGAGTCCAAATCATCTGGGTCGCCTGATGGGGAACCCCACTCCGAAGCCACCCCCAAATACACAAGCAGCGTAAACAGAGTGCCTGCACTGCCAGTGCAACTTCAAGACACATTACCCAGCACCCCTCCCTTTCAACACTCGTTGTTGCCCCCCAACTTTTCGTGTAGAGAAATTAAAAGGCCTCCGATGAATCACACTCTCTGGAAATGGTGTCCTGGGAATCTGATTGTGAAAAGAAGCTGCCCTGGGGTTTCCACGTACACAAGTGCTTGAAATCAAGTGTGCTAGAGAGGCAGAGAAGAGGGACCTCAAGCAAATGCCTGCTCTCAAGGAGTTTACGACCTAGTTGTGAACCAGATTATGTTAAGGAGAGGGCGATGAAAAATTAAAGACAACGCTCATTCAGATAACCCAGCAAACGTGTGCTCTGTCAGTGGGGAATGGGGTGGAGGGATGGAGTGGGAGCTGGGAGAGGGGATGGAGAAACGGTTCCAAGGAGAGCTCTGGCCAGCTCAGACAGAACCCTGTGTTTTTATGAGGAGGATCCTCATGCACAAGGAAGAGGCGGACACCAGGGGGGGGTTCTGGTTTGTCCCACAGAGTCATGTGGTCTGCAAGGCAAGTGAGCGCTCCTTTGGCAGAGAGCAAATGTGACCCCTTATCCCCCTGTGGTATATGGTTCAGGTTCATACACACACACACACACACACACACACACACACACACGCACACACACACATACACACACACACACTATGCTCAAGTGGATTGAGTACCGACAACCTCATCAGTTACAACCAGTTTAATTCAATATAAAAATAGCTTATTTTAGGAAGTAAATCAAGGCTCTCTGAGTTTTCTTTAGCCTTGCAAATGACAAAAGTCACCGGTTAAGAAGAATTTTGGAAACATATTTTTCAAACCAACATGTAGCCCTTATCCTGAACCATGACATAAGCTTATATGTAATAATCCAGTTTATTCCTAAAAATCTTTAAATAAGGGCACTGCCCACCATGAGCTGGCAAGAACCACTGTGATAAGGAAGAGAAGAATTTGGGCTCTGGAGTCAAAAGGCTTGATTCCAACCTGGTCCTGCCACCTGGCTAGCACTGGACAAATTGTTCTCAAGCTCCCTGTACATCATATGTGAATTGGCCATAAAAATTGTTCATCCTTCTTGGAACTGTTGCAAGAGTTAAAGAAGAAAACAGATGTAAAACTCTATGCATAGTGACTGGCATCTTATAATAGTAGCAAACTATTCTATATTATTTGTTAGGTGAAACGCACTGCTGTAGCCTTTCTTATACATAAGTCATATAATGAAGTTTCATAATTCAGTGAGGAGGAAAACAGTGGCACAGAGAAAATTAATTTAAGTAGCTTTCCCAAGGTCACACAGTCACTAAGAGGCAAGGCTAAATTTGCTCTGCTTTGCTATCTCAATACAGACCCAATGACTGTTAGTTATTCCTGTGAGTGCAACCATTAATAGAAATCCATGATTCTGAAATCCAGAAAACTCAGAAAAGTCGGTTTTTTTTTTACTAAGTTTAACAAAAACTCAGTTGGTGGCGAAAATGATCTGAATTGATGCAAGGCTGTGGATAATCTTTACTTATCCCTCTTGGTATCATCAGCCTACACTGCTGAACAAAGAATAATTTATATATAGTCCGCTGCCCTGCTGAGGGCACTAGGTAACATGATCAATGTATCACCATTCTGAAAACCAAGAAATATCTGGATTCTGAAATTCATCTGGTCCCAGGGGTGTTAAATAAGGAATTGTGGGACCTTCCCGGTGGCACAGTGGTTAAGAATCCGCCTGCCAATGCAGGGGACACGGGTTCGAGCCCTGGTCCAGGAAGATCTCACATGCTGCGGAGCAACTAAGCCTGTACACCACAACTACTGAGCCTGCGCTCTAGAGCTTGCGAGACACAACTGCTGAGCCCGCGTGCCACAACTACTGAAGCCCGCGTGCCTAGAGACCGTGCTCCGCAACAAGAGAAGCCACTGCAATGAGAAGCCCGCGCACCACAACTAAGAGTAGCCCCCACTCGCCGCAACTAGAGAAAGCCCGCATGCAGCAATGAAGACCCAATGCAGCCAAAAATAAATAAATAAATTAATTAATTAAAAAATAAATAAGGAATTGTGGACCTCTTCTATTATTAGTTTATCTCGAACTTCTCGTATTTCAAAAGCTTCTCCTAAAATACAATCTCAGAGAGAGAAATGCCACAAAACCACGTTATAAATCACTGGTCTAGTAATATTCACTGCGCCCCTCACGATAACAACCAGACTTGAGGTGGTCTGACTTCTTGAATCAAGCGTTTCTGTGCATATGTACATTAAAGATATCTATATGATGTGAGTTTTACGATGGTCATTACTTAATCTCTCCTGTTACAAATTATACTAATTCCTACTTAAGTCAATCTCAGAGTACGTGCTGTAGAGCTAAATCCCCACGTACCTGTTGGATGCCATAGGTCCAGCCCTGCCGGATTCGATCCCGGGCCCACACGTTATGAGCATTTTCCGCCAACTTGTCCACCATCGCCTCCTGAGACGGGGTGAGCTTGATAAAGCTCAGGTCCATCGGGGCAGGCTTGTATCCACTTGTCAGCTGGTAACTACAAAGCAAAGCCAAAGAAATATATAATGGGCCTGTCCAAAAACAGTCAAGGTTGAAAAATCCCTACAACAGTCTGTTAATTCCAATTGTTCCTAATTCTTATTGTTCCATAAACCACAGTGGTGACCAGTGGTAATGTGTCCAGCAAGCCTGAGCCCCTTTCACTTAAGCTAAAAACTCATCCGGTGCAAAGGCCACACAATCTTTATGTTTTCATTTTCACATCAATAAAACAGAAATGAGGCAACACCTGTCTCTCAAAGTTGAGAAGGATTTATCTTTGTTTGTGTTCCAAACAGTTGATGCTTTTTTACAGGATAAATCAAAGTATCGGTAATTAAGACATCTGATACATTTCTCTTCCTGTTAAGTCCTCATTTATCTTCAACATTTACATGTTATATTAAAGTAATATTTATTTCATAAATCAGCGTATGCTTTCAGATACTAGCTATTCATTATTCTACAGGGGAGTTTTAATGCACTTATACATTATTTCCCTACTGCTATTCCTAGTTACATAATTTAGGAAGCCTCAAGATAAGATAAGACACTAGGAAATACCAGGCATATAATCATCTAAAATATGATTAAGGCCTGGATTTTAGGGAACTCATACCAGAGACTATTTCCACACTCTGAGCCGGAGAGGAAAAGTATTAAAACAAGTATAAGTTTTAACCTTTGGGGAGAAATATAAAATTGAAAATAAAAAGTTTTCAACAGACATATATTAGGGCAATAGGAATGCTCTGCTACAAACACACACACACACACACACAGAGCTGTCTCATCTATTTAACGAGAGAGATTGGCACGAAGTCTATTGTACAGTTGCTTCTCTTTCATTCTCTGTCATTGTCGTGTCCCCTACAATCAACCATGCTTTGAGGTCAGGATCTGCTCCTGATCCACTTTTCTAATTGTCATTATACTTAAAAGAGTGCCCGGCAGAGAGCAGCCTTTCAGTCTATAGTTTTTCAAAGAATTAACTTTATTTACAGAATGAATATAAAGAGACATCTATCTTCATCTCAAAGATTCTCCTTTGGTGCAAACAAAGTAAAGAAAATTCACCAGATAATTAAGCTAAGTTTAAGAAATTATCAGAGCATGAGAAAATGGTCTTTAAGATAAAACTATACATAATCTTTCTTCTTCTAATTATTCTGGGCTACGGCTAGTCTGATTACAAGGTAAGCTCCTTAACAGCAGGGAGTTGAGAACTGCTTTGCTCCTAGCTATCCCCAGGAACTAGAATAGCGCCTGATACGTGGTAGATATTCAATAAAAATTTGTTAAATGAATCCATGTATGACAGCAATAAATAATGTAAGGTTGAATAAAGTTGACTTTACCTTAAATACTCCTACTTCATTATAAGGCATCTTCTATTTTATAAATGATTTGTCTATAGGCAAAAGTTTTAGAGAATATTTTGTTTGGTTTAAAGAGATCAGATTGGCCTGGCAACTGCAAAAATTATGGCTAACTACCACCTTATGTCACTTCATTTACATCCACGAGCTAAATTTATTGACATGAAGTTTTGTTCTGTTTTAAATCAGAACTCTGTATGTTTGGGTAATTATCAATATTTTTTTCTTTGTTTTTCTATAAAGAAGCCACATGGGATTTTTTTAATCACTCACACAAATCACTGTATTTTATAGAATTTTGATGTTTAAATGGACAAATCTGTCAACTGCAAGCACAGCCTATATACAAATTCTCACTCAGAAAATAATTTCTTCAAGAAAGAGCTCTCAATGCATTTCAATTGCACCAAGCCAGCATCATCTAATTTCCAAGTTTAACATTATTTGCTGGAAGCAGGGTTGGGGGTAATGATACAGAATTTGGTCTTTTGCATACAGCTGGCCAGTAAGCAAATGAAAAGATGCTCAACATCACTAAGTATTAGAGAAATGCAAATCAAAACTACAATGAGGTATCACCTCATACCGGTCAGAACGGCCATCATTAAAAAGTCTACAAATAACAAATGTTGGAGAGAATGTGGAGAAAAGGGAACCCTCCTATATACTGTTGGTGGGAATATAAATTGGTACACTCACTATGGAAAACAGTATGGAGGTTCCTCAGAAAACTAAAAATAGAATTACCATATGATCCAGCAATCCCACTCCGGGCATGTACCTGGACAAAACTGTAATTAAAAAGATACATGCACCCCTATGTTCATAGCAGCACTGTTCACAATAGCCAAAACATGGAGACAACCTAAATGTCCCTCAACAGATGAATGGATAAAAAAAGATGTGGTACATATATACAAATGGAATACTACTCAGCCATAAAAAAGAAATGAAATAATGCCACTTGCAGCAACACAGATGCAACTAGAGATTATCATACTAAGTGCAGTAAGTCAGAAAGAGAAAGACAAATACCATATGATATCACTTACATGTGGAATCTAAAATATGACACAAATGAACCTATCTACGAAAACAGAAACAGAATCGTGGACACAGAGAACAGACTGTGGTTGCCAAGGGGGAGGGGGGTAGGGAGAGGGATGGGTTGGGAGTTTGTGGTTAATAGATGTAAATGATTATATACAGAATAGATAAACAAGGTCCTACTGTACAGCACAGAGAACTATACTCAATATCCTGTGATAAACCATAATGGAAAAAACTACAAAAAATGAATGTATATATCTGTATAACTGAGTCACTTTGCTGTACAGCAGAGATTGGCAGGACATTGTAAATCAACTATACTTCAATTGGAAAAAAAAAAAAAAAAGGACTTGGTCTTTTGTACTCTCCCATCTTCCCACCTCTATTTCTCACCCTCCTCTTGACTTTCCCCACAATCACCCAGCACATGGTAGCATAACAGTACACAATTCTATTTTTTCTCTCATTTTCCAGTGGTCCTGACCCCTCCTACCTGTCACAGAGGATACACATATGGTCAAGTTTTGAAGCTAATCTATGAATAGTTGACTAGAGCCTATGCTACCTCAGTGAGGGATATATGCCCTCTAAAAGAGGAAAGATCCTTCCCCTGCAACCAATTCTAATGGTAGACTGGCCAGCCATGTCTCACATGGCATGGGGAGGAATTTTTGAGGGGTATTTTCTATAAAAAATTATAGATAAGTTTTACTAATCTTTAGTAGAACTACACATTCTGCTATATGTCTATAGTATATATATATAGTATATGTATATATGATAATATTGGCATAAGCATTTCTCTTTATTTTCTAAATTTTCCTCTTCCTACATAGAATATCTACTAATGTTGCTTTAATTCGTGATCACAAGGAAAACCTACAGAGACGCGTTTGCATCTGTTGATTTGAAATAACACAATGATTAGTTCACACTCATTTTCAGATGTAGACTACGATTCATTTTACTTGCTCTTCTTCATAGCCCTGTGCAAGAAAGAATTTAAAGTGGTTCTTTTAAATGGCCAATAGTCCCATCCAAATTAAAGTTACTAATTCCCATTTCACCTGAACCTTATTTCCACACTGTTTTACTTCATCTTCTACAGTAAAAATACAAATATCTTTGAAATTAATAGACTTCAACCTCAGTAGGTTGATAAAAATGATGACATCATGAATACTTTAACCAGTGGCATCAATGAGGATTTACAAGACCATTTTTCTTTATGTAAGACATGACAAAGTAAGAATCAAATCATTATACCAAAATGAGATTTTTAAAAAGTGCATAAATGTACTTCAGCAAATAATGTCCATTTCATCTTATTAATACAAGTTAATTAGGTATATAAAGATCAACTAACTACTAACATAAACTATTTTCTTTTTGTGATTAAAAACGAACAAAGAACAAAGCTTTTGAATAAAATGTGACTGATGTGAATCTTCGAAGCTAAATGGTTCCAAGTAGAGCTTCAGATTGATTTCCAGAGATTTAAAAGAAATAAAGGAAAGACTGCTACAACAATTCTTGGGAAGTAGAATTTTGTAAGCCAAATAATAGGGAAAAGGCATGTCATTAGTAATTAATATTAATACAAAATAAATATAGCTCATATTAAAGACATCTATGTATTACAGTCTACCTTCTCAAGCTTTCTGGGAAAATTCTGCCAGAATCAGTTAATAGATCTCTTTCTTCTGCCATCTATTTGTCTAGTAGGTGTTAACTTCCTTTACTTTAATATGCAAAGTTGCAGTGCTAACAATCATTTTGTAAATTTAGGTTATGAGGAATATATATGGTATTAAACAAATACATTCAATATGTTCATTTCCAAAGCATCAAAGTTCTTTTGTAGTTATTAGCTTAGTTTTATTTTGATGTAGTATATAATGCAATAATATTTTAAAAGTGAGATTAACAAATTACATAAACTCTCTGGGCGTCAGTTTTCTTACAGTAAAATTTCTTTTTAAATACGTCTTTGCCTGAAAAAAAGAAAAACCTACTGGCAAACTGCCAGTTTCATTTGCATCAAATTACCAAAGATGTAAACAAAAAAATTGATAATACTTAGCCCTACTGATGAACTGCCATGTGAGGCAGCAATTCAGTTTTGTGCTTCATTCCCACCTGACCCACATTTTTTTCTAAGCAGGAATTCTAAATGAGCCTTTGAAAAAAGTGTTCAGTAGAATATCACTTAAGGGCCAATTAAAGTGGTGCAACAAAAATGTGGCAGAATACCAAAAACACTAAGGAACAAGCCTTTTCTTTTTTTCCAGCCTCTCCTATCTCTCAAGCTTACTTGTTTAGTATGAGTCGGGTTAAATGAAGCTTGGAAGTCATTACGTTGTGAAAGATGCACGGTAAACATGAAAAGATTATGTCCAAGTTCAGTGGATGTTAGCTGTAAATTTCAAAACCAAATCAGCGCTTCAAGTACCTTGGAACAAATGGGAAAAATCTCAGATGACTGCACACCAGAGATATTAACAACAAGTTTTGCTGGAAGCACATCTATCAAAAATGAATACTGGGCTGACATTCTCACAGAAAGGAGATAGAGAATATTCAAAAACCCTTCTCCAGAAAACAAATACAGGAGAATAATTTCAGTGTAGAAATTAGAAGGGAAAAGGACAGGGATCTATTTCTTCTACTACTACACTTCTTCGTTTTGTTTTTAAATAAACGTGTAATATGATGATATGCCCTGTGTGTCCCCCACCACTAATTCCTTTTTTAACCCAAGGCCTCCCTGTACCTCACAGCCTGTTTGAAACAAAACCAAGAGAGGATCATTTCAAGAGAGACAAAAAAAAAGCCATTCTTGGCTTTTGGATTTTTAAAATAGTCTTTGAAAATTCACTGCAGAGACAACAGTCTTTAGAGAAAGGCCTTCTGATATTAAAAGCTCTACTTATGAATACCAAAAGCGCAAGGCCCTGATGTGTTGGAACATAAAAGGAGACCAGATAAAGAGTCCAGTCTGTCCAGCCCCAGACAGGCTGAATGTTCCAGAGCCTGGAGGAGAGGAGACCTGGAGGGAAGCCAGGGCTCTCCAGCCCCCTGCCCAGATGGAGACCAGACAGATCCAGAGCTGAGGGGAACTTCTGTCTTGCTTACCAGATTGGACCCAGGAGAATGGCCAGGTTCCAGAATCTCCCACACCCCAACCCTTGTGCAGCACAGTTTCAGGAGAACAGATTTGGCAACAAACCGAGTCTAGGCTGCCAGGCAACCTTCCCTCCTCCCTCCACCAAGAGACTGCAGTCCCCAAGTTGCCAGAGAGAGCATTCCTAGGTTTCCAGCCTCCTCTTAAAAAGGCATCAGTGAAGCTAAAAGCAGGACAAGGACCTGGAGGACACAAAAGAGATGAGGAGGAGAGTCCCAGCGTGTGGTCCAAAGGTCAGTCAGGAGAACATGCATCCCATCATGAGGCAGGAGACAGACGGGCCCCAGATGAACAGGTACTCCAAGATGAAGACAAGAGCCGGAGGGTAATAAGAGGAGCTGAGCCCTGCCCAGATAAAAACGGAGACAGACCACATTTTCCTCATTCTCGAAGCCAAGGAGGACTTCTCAACTACACATGCATGGAAAGGCTCCTCGGAGGTCAAAAAGGGAGGGCGCGCCACCCCATGGTAGGTGATGTCAACCTACCCATAGGCCTCTTCGCTAGAATCCACGTTGGCTAAGAGACGCACGCGCACACACAGGGGAGGGCCCTGAGATGAACCAAATACAGACTCGGAACCAGGCAAAGCAAGATGACTGGCCAGAAGAAACCCGGAAGAAATGCCCCATATAAGTGATTCAAACTACCACGAGGGCATGACTCTTTCTCTGCATCTGCCCGTGTGGGTCTATTCACACGTACCCTTTTTCCTCCTAATAAACACTTCACCTGTTTCACTACTTTCCATCTCTTTGAGGGAATTCGTTGCTACAAAGCTGATGGGCCAGGGGCCTTGTCACTGAGCACTGGTCTAGTGGTTGGGATTCAGGGCTCTCACTGCCACAGCCCGACTTCAGTCTCTGGCCAGGAGCCGAAATCCTGCTTCAAGCCGCTGCAGGCCAAGGCCACCCGAGACCAGTAAGATGCCGGCAGAGACGAATGAAGACGATTAACAAAGACCTCCCTTTGGCCAAACTTGAGTCAGGCTCCTCTGAGTCCTCTTTCTGGCCTGGCCTCTGACCTTGGGCTCTGTCCTTGCTTCGTTTAGTCCAGCTTTAGCAAGAATCCTGCTAGGTCAAGTTAGTGGAAACCCCCCACCTGTGACCTCCGATCCCACCCCTCATCCCCCGCCTTTCATATCCTATCATTCTGGTCTGCCTTCAGCAAAAACCCTATCAAGTTGGCTTTACCAGAATCCCCCTTTTCCTTAATGTCTCCTCTTAGTAATTTTCCATCCACTGTCCCCCACTCTGGTCCTGAGCTACAAATCCCCGCTTGTTCTTGCTGTTATGTGACTACTGAGATCTCTCTTCCCCTATTGCAATAGTTCTGGAATAAAATTTGCCTTTATGGCTTTAACTTCTGTCTGGCTCTAGTTTTCTTTGATATAATTCAGCCTCTGACAGCAAACTCAAAAGAAAATGCTCAAGGATCCAATGTCCCCTCCCCATCAGGTGAGTGTCCAAAACAGACGTATAGCCCTGGGAGTAAGAAGGGGGTAAACCTTGAATTCAAACTTAACAAATATTCATTCTACAGTTGAATATTTCAGGCCCTGTCCTAGGAACTAATATCACTGAATAACATGGACAAACAATCTGTATCTTTATAGAAATTACATTTAGATGAGAAATCAGGCAATAAACAAAATAAACATAAAATAATAGTATGTCAGAGGATATAAGTGCCATGAGGAAAAATCAAGTAGAAAAGGGAGCATGAGAGGACGTACAATTTAAGATAGGGTGCAATTTTAAAGAGATAGAGAAAGACAGCTGGAGAAGATGACCTTTGAATCAAAACTTAAAGGTGAGAATAAACACAGAAAACAGTGATTTTAATGCAGTTTGTACTGAACAGACAAGGATTAGGTTTCCACTATCAAGCTGCATTCTGCCTGCAAGACCCATTGGGTTTAAATATGAAATTAAGTCCGACGAGAGCAAATGAAGAACGTTACATATGAGCACATCTTAAAATTTGTGGTCTGTGAAATTTACTTGCTACACATAAAAAGGGTATATAAAATTTTTTTTCTTCACAATCATAGGGCCTCATCCTCACAGAAAAAAAGTCCAGCTGCATTTGTAACACTATTTTTCATTTAGGTAAATATTTATATACACTGAATTTTGTGCATGTGTTTGTGTCTATATGCACAGTATAAATATGGGTCTGCACATTTGGTATCCCTCTAAGCATTCATTTCCGAAAGCCATTTTAAATTTACATATACGTATAAGCATTGAGAATATCATTCTTAACCTTCTATCTGCCCCAATATGCCTGAGAGATACCACTTCCCATCACTACAGTGGCTACACAGCATGAGGGGGAAGGACGTGGTGCAGGAGCCAGGGAATTTAGCACTAGTCTTAAATACCTCTCAAAGGATTCGAATATGTTCTTTCACAATTCAACACTACCTCTTACTTCCCAGCGATATATACAAGCAACCAGTTCCTGACCTATGTTTTGGTTAGATTTAACAGCAGAGAAGTGTTAACAAAAAGTCTGAATAAAAGGCATTAGTATTCAGACAAGAATTTTATTTTCATTTAAACCTTTACATTTAAAAAAAATCTCAGCTACTCAGGGATATGAGATACTGGGAACCACAAGCTCTGGGACTGGATTCCTTTTCAGTTGCATTTTTCTTTATTCCTATAGCAACTGGACTCTGCTCATCAAATTCTGCAGTGGGTCAAGAGCTTAATTTTACAACAAATGTGGGAAGGTTTATGAATTTAAGAACAGACAGTTATGTGCTGTACCATTCAGCTGTCTGCAGGTTTGTTTAGAGAGGAGGAAGAGGGAGAAAGTGAGAACTGAGCTACAATCAATCACATAGTTTTTAAAAGTTTTTAAGGATTTTAAGTGAAATGATCTGTATTATCAGAAAAAAAAAAACACCTAACACTCAGATTGCCTATTTTCCAATAGGGAATGTAGCACATCATTCTAATTACGGTTTGAGTCTATGTGTATCCTTAAATCTGAAATGGGTCTCTTGTAGGCAACATATAGTTGGGTCTTGTGTTTTTATCCACCTAACCACTCCATACCTTTCGAATGGCAAATTCAATCCATTTACATTTAGAGTAATTATTGATATGTAAGCGCACACTAATGCCATCTTACTAATGGCTCTCCGGTTGCTTTGTATTTCCACTGTTTCTTTCTCCTTCTATGTCTACTTCCGTAAATTGATTATTTTCCATGTTGGTGTGCTTCTGTTTTCCCCCTTTCTTTGTCTTTGTGAATCCATTCTATATAGACTTTTGTCTTGTGGTAACCTTGTAAATTACATGAAAAATCGTATAGATAAAACGATCCATTTTAGGCTTATCAGCTATCGCAACTCACCTGTGAAAGCCTATGAAGGCTCCACCTTTTACTCCTCCTTCTTATATTACTTATATTACAACTGATATTACTGGTGTTACAACTTACATCTTTTTATGTTGGATATTCATTAATGATTTATAGTAGCTATAGTTCTTTTTACTACTCTTTGCCTTTAACTTTCATACTGTAGTTGAGTGGGCAACACCCACCCCCCCAATATGGAGTTACAATTCTCTGGTCCAAACTGCCTCTGTTTCTCCATCACCAGTGTATTGTCTATTTTCGTATGTTGTCCTGGGGTTGATCAGCATCTTTTCATTCCAGCTTGAAGAACTCCTTTCAGCATTTCCTGCAAGGCAGGTCTACTGGCGGTGAACTCCCTCAGCTTTTGTCTGGGAAAGCCTTTATTTCTCCTTCTTATCTGAAAGGTAACTTTGTTGCATACACTATTCTTGGCTGGCAATTTTAATCTTTCAACACTTTGAATATGTCATTCTACCCTCTCCTGGCCTGTAGAGTTTCTGCTGAGAAATCAGCTGATAGCCTAATGGGGTTCCTCTGTACCTTACTTTCTTTTTTCCCCTGATGTGCTTTAAGATAATTTCTTTACCACTGATTTTTTAAAATTAATTTATTTATGTATTTATTTATTTAGGGCTGCATTGGGTCTTCGATGCTGCACACGGGCATTCTTTAGTTGCGTCGAGCGGGGGCTGCTCTTCGTTGCGGTGTGCGGGCTTCTCACTGCGGTGGCCTCTCCTGTTGCAGAGCATGGGCTCTAGGTACGCAGGCCCAGCAGTTGTGGCTCACGGGCCCCAGAGCACAGGCTCAGCAGCTGTGGCACGCGGGCTCAGTAATTGTAGCACACGGGCTTAGTTGCTCTGTGGCATGTGGGATCCTCCCGGACCAGGGCTCGAACCCATGTCCCCTGCATTGGCAGGCGGGTTCCTAACCACTGCGCCACCAGGGAAGCCCTATCACTGATTTTTGACAGTTTCATTGCAATGTGTCTTGGAGAAAATCTTTTTACACTGAGATAATAGGGTGTTCTTTTAGCTTTATGGACTTGTATGTCTAAGTCTGTCCCCAGGCCTGGGAAGTTCTCAACTATTATTTCTTTAAGCAAAGTCCCTGCCCCCTCCTCCCTCTCCTCTCCTTCTGGAGCCCAATTATTCAGATATTTGTTTTTCTGATAGAATCCGATAGCTCTTATAGGCTTTCATCACTCTTTTAAATCTTAGTTTCACCTCCTCTTCTAATTGTATTATTTCTATATTCCTATCCTCCAAGTCATTTACTCTTTCTTCTACATGGTCTGCTCTGCTACACATGTTCTGTGTTACATTCTTCATCTCATTCACTGAATACTATAGTTCCAGTATTTCTGTTTGGCTCTTTTTATAATTTCATTCTCTTTGTTAGAGTACTCCTTCCATTCATTAATTTTATTTCTGATTTCACTAAATTGCCTTTCTGAGTTTTCCTGTGGCTCGCTGAAATTCTTAATACTATTTTGAATTCTTTATCAGTTAGATCGCAATATTCCATGCCATTGAGCTCAGCTGCTGGAGAATTACCATCCTCTTTTTGTGATGCCATATTCCCTTGACTTTTCCATATTGGTTGTAGTCATGTGTTTTTGCTTTTTGCATTTGAAGTAGCAGAAAGCACCTTAAACTGAGCTTTCATGTCTTTTCTGGTTCTTATAACTCACCAGGCTGGCTATCGGAAACCTCTCTTTTGTTTTCCAGAAGGCGGTGCTATAGCTCAAGCTTGTGGTTTCTCCTTGCCCATCCACATGGTCTGTCTACCGGAGATCACTCTCCTTGACCAGAAGTGTGCACAGGGAGCTGGCAGCAGAGTGAGTTAGGGGTGCCCACAGTCCTGGTAGGGAGATCCTGGGAGTGGCACTCCCAAAGGCATGTGGGTAGACTTTCTGCTGAGTGCAGTCTCTTTAAGGCCATTTGAAATTCTTATCTACTTCTATTTCAAAGTCCTCCCAGCCCCCAGCTGCAAGCTCCCACCTTAGTACTCCAGGTGCCAGTGGAGAGAAATGGGTTTCTCCAGCCAAGTCCCACCCAGCCAAGGCAGTAGGGCGCTCTCATGCTCCTCCTCCTTCTCCAAGGAAGAGACGTCTCTGCCACATAAATCAGCCCGATCACCACCTTCTTGGGGGTGGGGTGGTGCTGGGAAAAGTTTCTCCTACTGCCTCTGCTGTGACCAAACTCCTGTTTCTCTTTTTGTTTGTTTTCTTTGTTCTTTTTTTCTCCAATGGTGTGTTGGCATCTCCCTTTGGGAGGGCTGGACTTCTGCAAGTTGTCTGTCATGGGTGCAGTACCTGCCTGATTCACACTCACCAGATTCTGGTCCCACAGCCAGGAAAGGGGCCCAGGCAGCCTTACTGGCTTCATTAGTTCTGCAGCTTGTAGGGAGGTTTCTCTATCTCCTACCAGATGCACTGGTGAGCAAGATTCCTCTTGGGTCCCTGAGAGCTAGGTGCGAATTGCAGAAACCCCACAAAGGGACTCTTATTCATGTACGGATATCTAATTCACTGATTTATAAAAGGGGGATGAAAAGGAGGAACATCTTATGCTGTCATGTTACAGACATCACTCCTGTACTAGGTATTTTAGAAACTGGGGGCCTTGTAGTAAACAAAGCCCTGGCCTCTTATTGAGTGCATATTTCAGTTTAGGCGACCCAAAAACTAAACGAATAAATAACATCAGCTGTAGAAGTGCAAGTGAAAAAATAAAGCAGGTTAAAGAAAATGATCAGAGCATTATAAATAGAATGCTTAAGGAAGACCTCTCAGAGGAGTTTATATTTAAGCAAAGACTTAAATGAAGTGAGCATTCTTTTGTGTTTTGTGTTTTTTTCTGATTTAAAAAGTCCTTCTCCACCTCATGGTCATGAAGATATTCCACTCGTCTTCATAAAGTATTTTTGTTTTGCGCAATTGGGTCTTGAATTAACCTGCAAATGTTTGTGTACAGCATAAGGTAGAGACCTAACTTTTTTCTATTTTGCTAGTCAATTATATGAATACCATTGATGGATCAGTTTTCATTTCCCCACTTATCTATAACAAGACCTTTGGCATATGTCAAATTTGTATATATGCATGTATATATTTGGGAACTCTGTCTCAATTTGTCTAACCCAGTACCATTGTAACACTTCCTTCATTACCATAGTTTCATCATAAATCTTGATATCTAGCAGAGCAAGTTTATCTTCTTTTGTAAAAGACTTCTAGATATTCTTGAGCCTTTGAAATTCCACATATAGTTTAGAATAGCTTATCAAGCTGCTTAAAAACCTCTGTTGGCGGAATGACTGGAATAGTATTGATTCTAAGATTAATTGGAGGAAAACTGATATATTTGTTGTACCATCCATGATCATCATCTATCTCTATTTATTTAGATAGTCTTTAAAGACTTTAAATCCAATTTAAACATTTAGTCTACAGAGGTCTCGCACCTCTTTGGTTAGATTTCTCATCTACCTTAGGGATTTCTTTTTTTTCCTTCTTTTGTTTTGTTTTTTTGCACTTCTAAATGATATTTTAAAGGTATTGATCTAGCAATATTGCTGTACTTATTGTCAACAAATAATACTGTAGATCCTCCTGAGTTTTCAATGCAATAACATTACCTGCTATTGACAACAGTATGTTTTCTTCCTTTCCAAAACTCATAATTTTTTTCTTGTCTCACTGCATTGGCTATATTGAATACATCAGGTAATAGTAGTTTATGTCTTATTCCTGAATCCTAAAGGAAAAACTTTGGGGTTTTACCTTATAGATTACTGGTTGCTATTGGCCTTTTGTCAGGTTAAGAAGGTTCTCTCAGACTATTGCTTGCTAAGAGTTCATATGCTTATAAGTAAAACATTTTATGAAATATTTATTACTAAATATATTGGTATGATCATATGAATTTTCTCCTTCACTCTAGTGTGAATAAATGTATTTTCTAATGTTAACCCATCTTTTTATTACTGGAATAAATTTAGCTGGGCCATAATATACTGCTGAGTTAAGTTTGCTAATATTTTACTTAGCATTTTTTTGTATCTATGCCCGTAAGTGAAGCTGGATTACAATTTCCCTTCCTCACACTACCCTCATCTGGGCTTTATTTTATTTATTTTATTCTCAGATAATAAGCTGTAAAGTGCTGCTTCTTTTTCATTTGAGATTACCCATTCTTAAATATTTGCTGGAAATCAATAGAAAAGTGGTTTGGGATGTGTGTGTGTATTTTAAACTATTAATTCAATTCCTTTAATAGCTGTAGCTCTATTAACATTTTCTTTCTTCATGGGTCAGTTTTGATAATATTATATACAATTGTCAGTATCATTTAACTTAGAAACTAATTTGTTAATTAATAAATTTGTTACAGTTTGCAGTCCCTCTTGAAAATATCCCTATAATTGCTAAAAGAAATATTTCTTTTTTCTTTTATCAATCTTTTCAGAGATTTTTCTTCCTGCTTATTAGGTTTCTAAAACATGCTTTCTCCAAGTATTGCTTTAAATATGCAACTCTTATGTTTTGATATGAAGTCTTTGCCTTTGCCATTCTTGTATTTTAAATTTTCACAATGATATGTTTGATCTATAAGCTATTTACAACTATGTTTTAAAATTTTTAAATATGTCATGACTTTACATGATTTTTTGATTGTCACTGTTATTTCCTGTGATTCAATAAATATGATATTTACAGTATCAATGTCCTCATGTTGTAAAGGATGTTGAGTTTTATAAATGTTCCATGTGTTCAGTGTTCTATATATGTCAAGTTTTTAATTTATAGGGGGTTAAATTTTTATTATTCTTCATTAATACTTATCTGTTACACATATTAGTTTCTGGGAGTTGTGTTAGGAATTATCACTACGATTTTACATTTGTCTATTTATTTTGGAAAATCTATTAATATTTTGCTTTCTTGATTTTTTGAAGCCATTTTACTTGGTGCATACATGAGTAGTATTAGCATAATGCTTATTTTTTGTATCCTTATACAGTGTGCTTCTTTCCTTAATTTTGCTTTCAGAGCTATTTTGTCTTATATAAGGCAACTGACAAAAAGGAAATTGCAGTTTCCTTTTGAATAATATTACTTGGAACATCACGTTCTCATTTTTTTTTCAAGTTTTCACGTTCTGAATTTCTCGATGTATCTCCTTTAGCTGGGTTTTATTTTTGTGAGGTGTATACAACATGAGTTATCTTTCTGAATCTAATCTGACAATCACTGTATCTTACCTGGAGAATTTCACTGATTCCCATTTATTGAGATTAATGATGTATTTGGATGTATACCTGTCATATTTTTATTTTTAAAAATAACTATTTTTGGATACATACAAGAGAATATACTTTAAAGCATTATAATGAAATGAACTCCGTTGACCCACCACCATGTTAAAAATTAGAACATTACCAACACCCTTGTATTTATCTGTGTGCTCCTCCCCTTTCAACACCCTTGCCTATTCTCCAACAAAGGTAGTTACTATCTAGAATTATGATTCCACTGCTTTAGAAAAATAGTCTTATCAAATAAGCATATATCCCTAAAAATATGTACATACGTTTTATGCATATATGGTTTTGAGCCTCAAAACTAGTCCTATACTTTATATAACCTTGTAGGATATGTTGTTATACATATGTTTTAATGGAAGACCTGAGTAAAAAGGTTCGTTGGCCTAACGGACCTGCTAGAATTTGCACTCGCATAGCAAGCACATGGTTTCTACTTTAATTTTATGTTTATCTGGGGAGACTGATAGAAATTATGGAGTGGCTACTTTGTTTTTATCTCCATGATATTACTTAGCACATTTCCAGGCCTGCTATTTACAACATGCAGGCCTCAGAAGAGTGGCTTGATATGTAAACTAAACTAAATAAAGAAAAAGTAACAATATGTAACAGTTATCATTTATTAAGCACTTATACTCATTTAGTCCCTAAAACTTCCCGTATTAATATCTGTTCGCAGCTGAGAAAGCTGAAGTTTTAAGCAGTTAAACAAGGTCACAGAGGTTGTAGCACAGCAGGCAAAATAACTCCGAGAGCACCCAGTGCCTCCGTTTTCTCATCTTAAAGTGGAAGTGATAACACTGACTGCAGAACTAATCCTGAAATAGATTTTCTTTGTAAAAATAAATAAAATTATACATCTTCCGGTGGAAAGTGGGAAACCATATCCAATCAGTTAGGATGTGGGCACGCGTGTTCACACACACATACACAAAACAAAAATAACACACTCATAACACACTACCAGATATTTTGTGAGCTTGTTTCCCCTCTGGGCACTGTGATGGATTCTCACCCCACCATGGCCTTGATGTAGCCCCTAGTGTAATACGGCAAGCTTAAATTTTGAATCTGAATTTTATAGCTTACGTGTAAGCAAGGCATCTAGGATTCCATCAAGAGTTTTGTGGGTGCAGTAACACTAAAGTAAGGCACAGACTATTTAATATTGCTTAGACATTCAACTTACTTCTTCGGCAGCTTCATTTTTTTCACCTTTTCTTCGGTGTGTTCATCTGATATACCCACATGACATCCTAATGCCAACAAAGTCCTGGAAAAGAAAACCAGACATAAGCTGCAACAATTCCTTTCCTATGTCCAGAACAACCCAACATAATAGCAGCTGGGAATGAGGTATAACAGTCCACCTCGAATGCAGAGAGAAGTATTTTGTTTTAAAGCAAGAGGAAAGCTTACTTAGTTGTAAATTATTTACTGTTGAGAAATGAGTAGGACATTTGAAAATTAAATGTTTCAATTCAAACACAAAAAGGAACATATTGAAAAGTAAGTCTCTCTACAATCCCTTCCTTCTATTCCTGTTTCTTTCCCTAAAGGCGCTGATTGCTACTAATTCCTGAATGTCCTGCTACAATCAATCTATGCATATTCTAAAGCAGGTGTGTGTGTGTGTGTGTGTGTGTGTGTGTGTGTGTGTGTGTGTGTGTGTTGTTTCTGCTTTCCTTTTACGCATTGGTTATATGTAAGAGTTCTCCACAATCTGCTATCTTGACTTTACAATATAACTTTGATATATGACTTTGACTTACTGTCCTTCATATAAAGCTGGTTTATTTTTCAATAGCTCTGAAGTGTTCCATTCACTGAGTGTGTCATAATGTCTTGCCCAATTCTCTGTTCACAATCTTTTGTTATTACAAACAATGTTGCAATGAATAACCTTATACATTTAATACATGTACTATATCCTTCATCTGTAGGATAAATTCCTAGACATGCAATTACTGGGTCACAGGGGTGGTACATTTCAGAGTTTGACAAATATTGCCAAATGTCTATAGAGCTGGTAATCATTTATATTTCCACCAGCAAGGTATGACACTGCCTATTTCCCATAGCTGGTCCAACACAGTTATCAATTAATATGCTAATGAGATGTCTCATTTACAGTTTTAATTGGCGTTTTTCTTAATGTAAGTGCATTTGAGCACCTTTTTCGTATGCTTTGGCGATATCTGTACTTCCTTGGTTCTGTGAAAACATTCCTTGTTCACTTTTCTGTTAGATTTGGGTTTAGTTGTTGCAGTTCAGAAGCTCTTCAAATATATGAGATATGAGTTACGAATATTTTCTCCAGTTTGTTATTTGTCTTTTTACTTTCTTTATGGTGTTCTATGTAGAGTGTTAAATTTGTTTTTATATAACTGAATTTTTCTATCTTTTAAAAATGGTTTCTGAGTTTTATGTGATACTCAGAGATTTCCCAACTGTTAAATCACTTGAAGGAAACGTCCTTGCTTTTTTGATGGGGAAGGGGTGGGGCAGGGGAGGCTATATGTCTTAAGGTAGAGATATAACTTTATTTCCCAGATGGATACCCAGTTCTCCACAAAATATTTACGGAATAATCCATTTTTACCACTTAACTTGAAATGCTACTTTTATGATATACTGAAGTCCCCATATGTTTTTAAATCCTTTTCTGGACTTTCCACTCTAGAAAAATCTCCCTTTCACATGACACATCGGGGTTCCAATTGGGCAGAAACAGTTTATCCAGTGCTTAGATACACTGTATTTTTTTTTACTCCTTTTAATGAATAAGCTTTTGTTGATTTTCCCAAGAAAGATCCTCACCATTCACATTTAGAACTCAACCTTAAAAGTCCCCAGACCTAGGTAGAACAACATCCTTTACTATTCATGACAATGAGTGGTTCCACCTACCTCAATAGAATAAGATGCAACATCATAAACTTTTTGGATGACAGAATTTCTAAGGTGTGGTCAGTTGCAAAAGGAAGGCAGCAAGTATCTAAAATCCATCTATACTTACCCTCCATAACACTTAAAAAATGACAATATGGAGATAGATACACACACACACAAACCCACACACTTACACACACTGTTAGCAAGTTAAATTTTAGGTTATATATGGCAAAATTGAGATGAGCCCGTGAAATTACCTTTGGAGTGTTAAACTGCAAAAATATGGATAGAGCAAGAGATAACTGAAGCTATGAAATTATCTAAAGAATGTGCCACTTCAAATGAGATTGACTGGCAACAGAAGAATCAAAAATTGACTCACAGAACAAACACAGGCTATGCTTATTCAAACACTGTCCAAGGAACAGGAAGTTTCCTGCCATCATCCTCCATTCATTTATCTATTCAATAAGTATCTTTTGAATGCCAGGTCCTGTGCTAAGTTCTGGGGATAAGCTTACAGGCCGGTGAGGACTAAGACAAAAATTAACTATAACACAGTGTCTTGCATGCAGTGACATATGTACAGGGCTATGAAAGGGTCAAGCAGGATCCCAAACCCAGTTCTAAGGGAACTCAAGGGTGACAATAACATTGGGATTTATCTTAAATCCAGGTAGTCAAACTTCTGAGTGCATGCCTACCAAGAAATCTGATTATAACATATGGAGAACCCTGCCTAATACATTAAGTGACGATAATGGCTAGCACGGTATGACCATCGCTACAATCCAGTTTCAGAATATTTCCATCACCCCATCAGATTCTCCATGCCTGTCATTGATTATCCCCACCCCCAAGCAATCAGAAATGTGCTTTCTGTCTCTAAAGAATTGCCTTTTCTGGACACTTCATCTAAATAGCATCATACAGTATTGAATCTTTCATGTCAGGCTTCTTTGACTTACCATGTTCTTTAGGTTGATCCGTGCTGTAATGCACATTAGTAGTTTATTTCCTTTTATTGCTAAACAGTATTGCATTGTATGGCTCTATTACATTTTGTTTATCCATTCATCAGCTGATGGATGTTTGCAGTTTTTCCAGTTTGGGGATGTTATGTATAATGCTTCTATGAACATGTCTTTGTGTCAACACAGCCTTTCATTTCTCTTGGGTAGGTATGTAGGAGTAGAATTGCTAAGTTGTATCATAAATTTATGTTTAACATTTTAAGAAACCACCAAGTGGCAGGGTCATTTTACATTCCCATCAGTAATACATGTAGATTTCAGTTTTTCTGTATCTGCACCAATACTGAGTATATCTGTCATTCTGATGATGGCTATTCCAGCACGTGTGCGGTAGTATCTCATTGTGATTTAGTTTGCATTTTCCTAATGACTAATGATGTTGAGCATCTTTTCATGTGCTTATTAGCCATTCACATATCTTCTTTATTAAAATACATACTCAAGCGTTTTGCCTGTTTTTTAATTGGGCCATATGTATTCTTATTACAGAGTTGTAAGAGTTACCTGTATATTCTGTATACAAGTTCTTTATCAGGACTTGTATGATTTACTACAAACCCTATAAATGTAAACTTACATGATTTATAAATATTTTCTCCCAACCTGTGGCCTGAGTCTTCATCTCCTATGTGGTTTCTTTTGTATTACAAAAGGTTTTACTTTCAATGAGATCCAGTGTATTGATTTTGTTTTCTTTTATGGATTGCATTTTTGGTATCATATCTAAGAACTCTACGTCTAACCCAAAGAGACTTTTAAATGAGAACAACAGATCATTTAAAAAGTCTAATGCTATCAACCACACCAAGTTCTTTGAATAAGAACTCTTTGGTCTTTATATTATCTTTATTAAAACCATTTTATTTGACTTAGCACCGTTCAACTCAGCCATTTAAAATGGTTTTAAAGTCTGCAGAGGGTGGGGAGAGAGCAGCGTGAGTTGTGGAGCTTGTGCAGAGGTTAGCAGAGAGGAACAGAGTACGGGAAGTGGAAAAGGACGAGCTGGAGGTGGGCTCTCCATCTGATTCCTGTGCTTCCCACGGTAACCTGCATATGCATTCAGCACGTATTTGCTACAACATTAAGTGGCAATAATTGGTTCGTGTTGCAATTTAGCACTTCAAGTATACGGCCACCAACAAGAAGAGGAAACAGACTGGCACAAAGCCACAGAGAGAACAGGAGGCACCATGTCCATGATAAGCATTTGGTATATAAAAGCCTGGCTAGAGACTGAGCTTTATTGCTTATTCGTTGCTTCATTCATTCGACAAATATTTACTGAGCTCTGTGTAAAGTTCAAAAGATGGTGAATAAAATCAAAATCAGATGCCTGCCCTCAAGAAACTTAGGTCTGGTGGAGTAGAGAGGCCATCCTGTGATTATACATAGCTGGACAGTTTCTATGCTGAGAGATACAAACAGGCTGAGTGCCTATGAAAGGGGGCTTTACCCAGAGATAAACCCACGCACATATGGTCACCTTATCTTTGATAAAGGAGGCAAGCATATACAGTGGAGAAAAGACAGCCTCTTCAATAAGTGGTGCTGGGAAAACTGGACGGGTACATGTAAAAGTATGAAATTAGAACACTCCCTGACACCATACACAAAAATAAACTCAAAATGGATTAAAGACCTAAATGTAAGGCCAGACACTATCAAACTCTTAGAGGAAAACATAGGCAGAACACTGTATGACATAAATCACAGCAAGATCCTTTTTGACCCACCTCCTAGAGAAATGGAAATAAAAACAAAAATAAACAAATGGGACCTAATGAAACTTAAAAGCTTTTGCACAGCAAAGGAAACCATAAACAAGACCAAAAGACAACCCTCAGAATGGGAGAAAATAGTTGCAAATGAAGCAACTGACAAAGGATTAATCTCCAAGATTTACAAGCAGCTCATGCAGCTCAATAACAAAAAAACAAACAACCCAATCCAAAAATGGGCAGAAGACCTAAATAGACATTTCTCCAAAGAAGATATACAGATTGCCAACAAACACATGAAAGAATGCTCAACATCATTAATCATCAGAGAAATGCAGATCAAAACTACAATGAGATATCATCTCATACCGGTCAGAATGGCCATCATCAAAAAATCTAGAAACAATAAATGCCGGAGAGGGTGTGGAGAAAAGGGAACCCTCTTGCACTGTTGGTGGGAATGTAAATTGATACAGCCACTACTGAGAACAGTATGGAGGTTCCTTAAAAAACTAAAAATAGAACTACCATACGACCCAGCAATCCCACTACTGGGCATATACCCTGAGAAAACCATAATTCAAAAAGAGTCATGTACCAGCTCTATTTACAATAGCCAGGACATGGAAGCAACCTAAGTGCCCATCATCGGATGAATGGATAAAGAAGATGTGGCACATATATACAATGGAATATTACTCAGCCATAAAAAGAAACGAAATGGAGTTTGTAGTGAGGTGGATGTAGTGAGGTGGATGGAGTTAGAGTCTGTCATACAGAGTGAAGTAAGTCAGAAAGAGAAAAACAAATACAGTATGCTAACACATATATATGGAATCTAAGGAAAAAAAAAAAAGGTCATGAAGAACCTAGTGGCAAGACGGGAATAAAGACACAGACCTACTAGAGAATGGACTTGAGGATATGGGGAAGGGGAAGGGTAAGATGTGACAAAGTGAGAGAGTGGCATGGACATATATACACTACCAAACGTAAAACAGATAGCTAGTGGGAAGCAGCCGCATAGCACAGGGAGATCAGCTCTGTGCTTTGTGACCACCTAGAGGGGTGGGATAGGGAGGGTGGGAGGGAGGGAGATGCAAGAGGGAAGAGATATGGGAACATATGTATATGTATAACTGATTCACTTTGTTATAAAGCAGAAACTAACACACCAGTGTAAAGCAATTATACTCCAATAAAGATGTTAAAAAAAAAAAAAAAAAACAAGAAAGGGGGCTTTATTGAGTCAAGGAGCTCAGCAAATGTTTCCTGAAAAAGTTACCTGAGATGTAAAGTATGAGAACAGGGCATGGAGGGGAGCATTCCAGGAAGTGGACGTAAAGAAGGGGAAAGGAACATGCAAACAGGTGTGCAAAACAAAGACTAGTGTGATGGCAAGCAAGGAAAAAGAAGAGCAGCCTCGTACATGATGACGCTGGTGAGAAGGGAAGCAAGACCTTGCAGGACCATTGGGAAAATTAAGGTACTGCCTTTATCTTAACAGCAATGGGAAGCCATTAAAGGAATTCAAATAGGGAGAAATGACACTAAATATTTGAAAAAGATCAGAGTACAGAATGGGTAAGAGAAGAGCTGGGTTAATATTTCAACTGGATCTGTCGGGACAGTTTTATAGTTTCAGGTGGGGAATAATGGTAGCTTAGGCTAAAGACATGGAAGCAACCTAAATGTCCCTCAACAGATGAATGGATAAAGAAGAGGTGGTACATATACACAATGGAATATTACTAAGCCATAAAAAAGAATGAAATAATGCCATTTGCAGCAACATGGATAGACCTAGAGATTATCATACTAAGTGAAGTAAGCCAGACAGAGGAAGACAAATATCATAGCATTTGACTTATATGTGAAATCTAAAAAAAAGAAAGAAAGAAAGACACAAATGAACTCATTTACAGAACGGAAACATACCCACGGACATACAAAACAAACTTATGGTTATCAAAGGGGAAAGGGGGGGAGGGATAAATTAGGAGGTTGGGATTATTACATATTACTATATATAAAATAGATAACCAACAAGAACCTACTGTATAGCACAGGGAACTATACTCAGTATCTTGTAATAAACTGTAATGGGAAAGAATCTGAAAAAGAATATAGATACATATACATATATATATATATGTATAACTGAATCACTGTGCTGTACACCTGAAACTAACACAACATTGTAAGTCAACTATACTTCAACTTAAAAAAATGGTAGCTTAGGCTAGGGTGGTACAATGTTGTTCTGGAAGAGGGTGTCAGAATTTCTGCAGTGCTGTACGGCACACAGATGATCATTCAAATCGGAAGTAAGCTGTCTTTTTCAACAATTTACGTGATAAAAAAATCACAGAAAGAGCAACAAAAATTCATATTCACACGAAATCACCCAATATCCAAAATAAGGAATATTCTGAAATAATCGTTTGCTTATTTGTCACTTGGCACTCCTCAGGATTTAAATGAGTAACGTTGCTAATCCCACCCACATTATATATATATATATTTTTTTTTAAAAACTGAACTTAATAGAGTGCTTCTTCTGTTAGACATTATGGTGCTAGAGGCTTTATCAATATTGTATCATTTAGTCCCCACTACAATTCCATAAAGTAGATACACTATGATCTCCATTTTAAACTGATGTTAAAAAGTCTAAGGTTCAGAGAACCCAGGATTCCCTTTGTAGGAGCAAGTCCTTAAATCTAGACCATCCAACCATCTAGACTCTATGTTCTTACCCACTCTGCTCTAGTGCCTATCAACTAACCAAGTGAATAAAGGAAATGCATCAAGTACTGTACTTTCTTTAACTACTGGAATTGGACATAGTATGAATTTTGGAGAAATAGGAGCTCTTTTCCCCCTAATTTAAATTGTAAAGAAACAAGTGAAATTAGTTCATCATAAAACCATATAAATATTAACAAATACAAAAAGGGTTATTAGCATTCGTCATAGGCAACAGCACCATGGCATGTGCGGTCTGATGAATAATCAAACCAGCCACCAGCAGCTGTTAGGAATGAGATTAGGTTATGTGTAGCAGTCAAAGGCTCAACATACCAAGGAGACTGGTATGGAGATTTCTACATTCCAGGCTTCCCAGGATTTGCCTAGCTGGCTTAGCTGTCAATTGCTAAAATTATAGGGAATGTACTGCAAATTTAACTAAAATATCTTAGGCCATGAACTTTCAATAAAAACATTTTGTTGTAAAAGATGGGCAAATAATGGGCTGCCGTGAATTAGCAAGCTAAATGTACAAGCTTCACATCAAGACCACAAAGGAAGACAGGAGACCCTGAAGAGGAGGTCACAGTGATGTGTTTTGCATTCCTTATTACAGGCAAGCCTTGTCATTTTTTACCTGTAGTGGTTTCTCAATTCACTCGATTTGTATATACTCCTTTTCCTTTTAAGTTACTAGTAGAACCTAAACTCATTCTAGGCCCGATTTGTTAATTTTCGTAAGGAAAATCACTACCAGATCTTTGAAGATATATACCTGGACCCAAATCCTAGAATTTGAAACAGTGTCTAAGTTTTATGTTCTGGGTCTTTGGTAAAATAACTTCAACAGAAGTAGCTCTTTGCACTTAACAAAACTGAAACAAAACAGAAAAAGGACAAAAGTATTGGTTTATTCCTAATATAAGCAGGTTTTGAGATCAGTGACCTATTGGAACATATCCAGTTCTTCGAGGCCATCAAGGATGGAAAAGCGCAAAACTACATACTTAATAAGGTACTTCCTAAGTACTTGCTGATTTGACAGTTGTCTAACCATTACTGAGTTAAGGAAAGGACCCCATTTTCTGATCATGCATCACCAAGTCTTTCAGTGAAAAACTGTTCTAGACTAGAAGCTAGAGAAGCTGGACCCCAATCCTAGCACAGCTACTAACTAGCTGTCAGGGCATTTGACAGCTCTATGAGAATCCCCGGCTGTGACATCACTGGTAAATCTGAAATAATAACACTCAGTCCAGTGTGCTGCTAGGAAGATTAACCCAATACCTGTTAAGTGAGAGTGTATGTGAAAAGGCAAAGTTCTAAATAAATAAACATACTAATTAGTATAAAGTATCATATGGTATTACCACTAACACTAATAATAAATGCCATTATTCAAAGCTCAATGCAATACCTTAAATTGGTATAAAAATTTCTAAACACTTGTTCAAACTTTTATTTACCTAGTCACACACTGGTAACAATTTATGACTGACTCTCTGAGGGGCACTGCATCCAATGCCAAAGTCCTTGTATTCCGAAATACCCATAAACATCTGTAGAATACTCTTCGAGAAATACTTACATAGAGCACAAAGACATAGAGTAATATGCTCAAAGTCTGTTCCAAACAAATATTGATTCAATCTACCAATGCATTATGGAAATTTCTAACCAGAATTAAAATGAATTAAAGCATAATATCAACATTTGGTTTCTTTCGTGTAATACAGATAGGAAAATAGGAAATTTAAGACACTCACTTCAGGGTCTCAAGCGACATCTGTAAATTGTAATTGCATTCCTGTTCAGGCAGCTTGGAGAACTCCACCAGACACGGGTGCTGTCTCTTATTGTCATCTCTAACCTGAAACAGAACAGGATATCGACATATAATAGTTTCTAAGGTCAGATACTAGCGATGGTAATCTAATTGCCTGGAGGAAAGCGAAGGGGGAAGCAAGAAGGGGAACCCAGACCATCACCCCAGCTAAGCTGCCTCCGTCATCTCCCAGGCACGGCTAATATTCGAGGTCAGTGGTCAAGCCTGGCATTGTCTGGGCTTCCTGATGTCTTCCATTTGGCACCGTTCCTGGCCCCAGTGTCCATCCCCCATGCCCACTCTCCCAGCAACTTCCAGCATTTGCTTCAGTCTTACTTTCTCAATGAGGCTCATCCTGCCCGCCTTCCTAATATGCCAATCTGCCCACTCACCCTCCTCTTTTTTTTCCCGTAACAGTTACCACCTGCTAACAGGCTAGCTCTTTATTTATTGGCTTACTGTCTATCTCCCTGCAACTAGAATGTAGGACCAAAGGAACAGGAATTTGATCTCTTTTGCTTTTTGACAATGTGTTCCCAACACCTAGAACATGCCAGGTACACGGCAGGCACGGAACAAATATTTTGTAAACTGAAATGAATTCTAGGTAAGAAGGTGTAGTAATCACTTAGTTTCGATGTGCGGGAAGTTTTACCTGTTTAGAGCCAAACAGATTAGAGACATCAATTAACATCACGACTGATTGATACAAACTCTTGGAAGTGGTTCCAGTTGTTCATTTCACCCCGTGTAAGCTACTTCTGCTCTCACAAATCACTCCAGCGCTTTACCAAAGTCAGTCAACATCCCACAGCCATTTTTCAGATTAATCCTTGAAAAGGTGGATTAGCAATCAGAATAAACTAAATTCAAGATTTTAGGGGATGAATTAATGAGAAAGATGTTCTGTACCCTTGCATTAGTAATTAGGTTTTTATCTTCTTAGAGACCTAAATTACACAGGCATTACTGCCGTGGTGACACCACGATCACAGCCATATGCTGTCAGGGAACAAATTACTTCATGGTAATAATTACCAGGCTTTATAAATGCCACATAAAAAGTAGGTAAACACGAGTAAGAATTTTTTTTTAAGTTTTCAGGAGTCGCCAAGTTAAAAGCAAGATAGTTATTCCTTTCTTGCCAGGGATCATTGCAAATGAACAGGACTTACACAAAAGCATATATAGTTGACTTATTCAAGTGTGTAACTTTGGAAATGAAATCTAGAGTTACAAAATGTAACACTAAATTCTAAATATAAAGGTAAAAATGAACATGTCCAATTCCGGAGATAATTTAATCTGCGTTCATGTAATTTCCACTTCCCCTCTATTCTCTACTCCAGAGAGTAACTGACCCCATCATCCTCTCGGGTGTCCAAGCTAAAACCAGAAATCTACCCAGATTTCCTTCCCTCTCTTATCCACATCCCATAGTGGAACTTCAAAACATCTGCAGTCATGTCTCTCCAGCCCCACTGCCGGCACACAGTTGGGAAACTCACAACCTCTCACCTGGGCCACCTGAGTCCTCTCCCTGACCCCTTTTCCTGCCTCCAGGATCACTGCTCTTCCACAAAAACAGCAGAGCAAATATTTACCACCTCCTGGAAGCCCTCCCTGATTTCACCAGAAAAGCTGTAAATATTCCTCCCTCACAGTTAGCATCTCCACTACAGTACTTAGCTTGTAACTGTTTGTGTATCTATCACTCAGCTAAACCAGAAGCACTTAAAAAAGGCAAACTGACTAAAACAAGGTCTTTTCAATTTGTGACCCCAGAACCAAGCACATCAGGCGAATACTAGGCAAAAGGGACACACGAATGCCTGAATGGACAGGCCTGATGTTATTCCATAAAATAGAGCTCTTACATGATGCTCCTGTGAAACACATCGCAAAGACATTTAAAGAAACTAAGTTCTTTCCAAAAAGTAAAAACAAACAAAAAACCCCAACTTATTCAACAGTTCAAACTGCTCTAAAGTAAAACACAGTTGAACGCTTCATTTAAAATGTCAAAGAATTTATGGAATTAGTCTCAATAACAGGCATGTACCTAAGTCTAGACTAACAGAGATCATCAAGTCAGGGATGGTGGCCACTTATCTGAAAGGAGTTTTAGGAAAGCCCTTGTAAAAGAAGCAGAACACAAGGTCAATTGTTACACAGTAGAACCATGTGAAATCTCCTCACGTGTCAGTTTGAGACTCTCCCAAATTGCTGACCCTCTGATATGATACCTGGAGCTGTGCTTGCCCAGAATGAGCCCTAAGAAAACAACCGTTTCGTTCTAGCAGCAAGTATTTGAGTATGTTCCCTGTCCCAGGAAAGGTGCCAGGTGCCAGCACTACAGCGACAGACTGAGTGCTTAATCTCCACCCTGGAGGCCCAATAAACATAAAGCCCAACGTTTGACCAGCCAGGACCAGGTAAAGGATAATTGGCAGCAACCAGGATGGCTCCGAGGCACCGTATTCTCTTTCAGCATCTACAGACTAGCAGCAATAGAAGGTATGGTATTGAAATGAACTGGATTTAACTGCAAAAATAGATAATAATGAGACCTTACATTTCCTCTTTTTTTAAAAGAAGAAACATAAGGAAGTTCACTGTAGAACGTAATCATTTAGGCAACCTTTAGAAGCTTGCAATAGAAATCATCTTTCTTGCGCATAAGCCTGTTAAACAGTTCCTGTTACCGTACGGGTTTTTTTTTTTTGGAGGGGAGTTGTTATGAGATGTTTTTAAATCCTAGCCTGTAATTATCGTTCTCCAAATTTTGTCCATAACTCAAATCTCTGCCTCATCTTGGAATCTTGTGGTAAATTCTGTCAGTAACTCCTCTGGCAGTTGACTAGGTACACCTTTATGATATCTCTCCTGTTACTGACTTTAACTGATGGTAAATATCTTATCTAGCATTTATTCATTTCCTCTATTTTTAAAAGTCAATGAATATAGCACAAAACTATATACTTAACAAGGTAACTTTGTAAGTGCTTGCTGATTTGACAACTGTCTAACCATTACTCAATTAATGAAAGGATCCCATTTTCTGATCATGCATCAGTAAGTCTTAATAGTGAAAAACAATTCTGGACTAAAAGCTAGAGAACATACATCCGAGTCTTAGCACAGCTGCTAACTAGCTGTCAGGGCATTTGACAGCTCTGTGAGAATCCCCAGCTGTGACATCACTGGTCAAACTGAAATACTAACACACAGCCCAGTGTGCTGTTAGGAAAATTAACCTAATACTTGTAATCGGGAGTATATGTACAAAGGCAAAGCTCTAAATAAACAAACATACTAATTAGTATAAAGTATCATATGGTATTATCACTAATACTAATAATAAATGTCATTATTCAAAGCTCAATGTAATAAACTATGACTGGCTGAATACACTCATTTCTATATTCAGTCAAATATAAGAAAGTGTTACCACCTTTGGGATACTTAGGTTATTAATATCATAAAAATGAAAGTGTTGCCACAGTCCTGCTGAAAAACGATATATGCTACACTGGGATTACACGGGAAGTTGTTTTGGTTTTATTTCATCTAAATTTTATTGATAAACGGTAAACTCTACAGGTAAAAACTACAGGTAAAGTTCTCTGAAAAATAATCATTTGGAAACGCATGCAGTCATTATTTCTCAGCCTCTCTTCCACTTACCAAACCGACTTGAATCTCTGCCAAGAGGACTTACACTGCTACGTACAATTGGGACTAAAAGTGAAACATCGGAGGAGGAGAGTAAATTGACTCCTTTCCATTTTCAGTTTTCACTTTCGATTTCAGTTTTTTTCCTGAGTTCCTTAGAAATCAATGCCTATTGTCTGTATATGTTAACCTTGCTTTAAAAATGTAACTTTCAGCCTGAAGATTGATAACTTTTCAACTGTCTAGGCAACCAAGCCATCCTTCAATGAACCCGCCACTAATGTCATTCCCTCTCGTAAAGAAAAAATGCCCAAAAACTAAAGTGTAGGGGAAAAAAAATCAATCGGATCGACTCATGTCACCACGTAGCAGGATGAGTGAGAAGTTATGTTTTCAGAAAGATGTATTAACAGAATCTAAAAATAAATCACAAAATTATGTACCGGACCATACTGCCAGCCAAGTTCGATTTTATTCATAACCCAGAGTTCATGGATATTCTCTGCCAGTTTTTCTCTTATCCTCTCCAGGTGGGGAGGCAACACAATCTAAAATTGAAAAAAAGAAAAGGAAAACACATCAGAAAGAAATGCAAGAAAATGCAGCGTTGATCGTCCTCACTGTGAGTGGAACCAAATAACACAGTCTCATCAACTATTAAAATATAATCATATAACAAGGTTCCAAACCATCTATTCTAAAGTTGTAAAACTAGGTACCTAAGCAATTAATAGGTAAATTTGGGGAAATTATGAATGAAAGTTAGAAAGAAAGAAAAGAGTATTGCTGAGGACAGCCATCATTAAGAAAAAAGTCCTCATGGATTTGGTACAACCACCAGAATACGCATTATTTAAAAACAGAAATCATCCCAGAGTTCTTAAACCAACCTGGCCAGCACCCACCGGCCAGAATGAAGGCAATTCAACGTCCAAAAGATAATCCGCTGGCTCTCTGCGTCTAGAAATATCTGATGGCAGTGATTTATGTGTTCCCTTAACTCTGTTACTTTTAGTGGTTTCCAAATATAAGCCTCAGGGGAAAAAATCTGAACCTGTTCCCATTAAAAAGGGGAAGTTCAACGGCCTCTTCATAACACAAAATGGTTTTCCAGGTGATGGGTTGGCTGTGCACACTTGGCGATGCACTGGCACGTGCCCCACAAGCAGTCCCTCAACACAGAGAGCAGGCAACTGCCCACCATGCCCACGGATGCGGCAGAGTTTCCACAGGGGTCAGGCCATCCCTGTCTCCTTCCCTCCAAACAGTAGAGGTTATCCAGGGCTCAGGACATCCTAAACGTGCTAGCGACACCACAGAGTCCCACTGTCCATTCCAGCCCATCTCCCGCTGTCCACTCCAGCCCATCTCCCACCGTCCACTCCAGCCCATCTCCCGCCGTCCACCCCAGCCCATCTCCCGCCGTCCACTCCAGCCCATCTCCCGCCGTCCACTCCAGCCCATCTCCCGCCGTCCACTCCAGCCCATCTCCCACTGTCCACTCCAGCCCATCTCCATCCTCCAATCGTGCTTCCCACTCAACTCTGGTAGCACCACACACACCCTGCCGCATTCCAGCGACGGCAACACAAGCTGAATTTTAGCCACGAACAAAGCTTGTTTGTTTACGTTACTGCATCATATACAAAGCCAGCAGGGAGAGACAAGAAATATGGTTCAAGGAACCAAACAACGGAAGCTTCTGAGGCCTGCTATTAATTCTACTTCAGACTTCAGACATTTCTCTGATCCTCAAAAGCTAATGCACAAACTGTGAATACCTAACCAACTGTAATGAAGTTACTTCACCATTCAAACAGAGCAATACTTAATTCATTGTCAATGTCAGGATACTTGCAAGTCTATGAAAGAGAAAAGCAAGAGTAACTGCTAACACTGCTTGGGTGCTTATTTGCAAAGTATTGTGCCAATGTGTTATTTATTAACTATGTCAAACGTACTCTGAACATCCCAGTGAATGTGACGAGTAATTTTCTCGAGTCCCAGAGCACACATTCGATCCCAGGCATTTTGATCATAACCCTAGAGCTCATGATCTCAATCTCTACCCAAGATAAAAGTCAGTTACATAACTTCAAAATGCCAAGTGTACCTAGATGGGAGAAGAAATTGAAAACTCCACCACTACCCTAGGTAAAAAAACAACACTCTAAAATTAGTATGCATTACCTCAGGTTGTGGCCCATTAGTACATTATAAAGTCAATTTACTGGCTTGAAACCCCCCTTAAAAAACAAAATAGAATAGACTAGGCAAATGGCTAAGTGGACATGGTAAGGGTAAGCATTAGTTTATGAAACCAATTATACATATAAATTGTATCACTGTAAAATGCATTCGTATGGGTTGCAGTCAAAAGTTTGAAAGCCACTGCATATGGGAATGACTGCAATTCAAACGTTGCCATCAGAGCTGACGATCTGGGTACCTGGCTGGTATCCACAGGGATCGGTGTGAAGGCGGCTTGTGTCAGGGAAACTGTGGGACCCAGGAGGTCCCGTGTATAAGTCCTTTCTTGCTTGTACTCTCGGCTGTGTTCCACTTTCAACTTTTCTTTTGGCAGAACAGCTTCATAACAAGGAGCATACCCGGGCGGAGGAAGGAACTTAAATTCTCCATGTCTCCCCCCAAGCAGAAAGCGTACCCTGAAAAGGATGCATGTTGGGGTCGGTTAAATCTCTGGCATACAGAAAATTTTCCTAATCAACAGGATACAAGGAATAAATTATGAGTACAAAATTAGCTTTGTCAGAAGCCACATTTTTTTTCCTAAGTACCACCATAATGTCAGTACCTTAGAGATTAAGAGCCTCTAATCATAAAAGTAAAACCTGATTAAATTATGTTAATGGCTCAGCAAAAATTTATCACTCTCTGGAGAAATAATAAAAGCATATGCACCATATTCCTATGTGAATGAAATACCTGTTCATAGTATTTGGTCATTTAATGTCTCAAGGTGCCCAAATAATCAACAGAGAAAGAATAGACTTGATCTAAATATCTGTGTACTTAAAATTGCAGGGCTGGATGAGATCTGATAAAAAGAAAAAACAGTCACAGCCCAATTTCCCTGTGAAATTCCTTAAAGGGGACTCAAGTGATACTTCTATATACTTTAATTTCTCTTCCATCTGGTAGTAGCAAAAAAGCAAAGGGTTAGAGGAAACCACCTTGACCCAGCTGACCATAGGCAGATAATTTACAAGTATAGCAGGTAGAGGGTGACATGGAAAGGAGTCATCTTGACCTGATCAACCAAAAAACATGTGCTTTCTGTAGAAATGAGGGGGTTTGGAGTAGGGTGGCAGAATATAATGAAAAGAAAAATTAATGAAAATAAATATGAGAAAATAAATGGTATTTTTAATGCAACATTGTTTATTTACCCTTATTAAATAAAAAAGTAAACTTAAATGGACTTGAAATATTTCAGGAACACTGGATAGAAGGATAGTCAGCAGATTGCGTATCTAAAATGGTTGGATACATGAACAAAGGATTCAGCCTCCCGAGATTCCCCTCTTAGGTGAATCTTATCTTCACCCTTCAAGGAAGGGGCAAAATGCCCTGTGGACAGACGCCCAGGAGTGAGAGAGAGAAGGTTAGCAAAGCAAGTGTGATGGCAGGGCAGTCTTCCATGAAAGAATGAGAAGTGCGAAGGCAAACAGACCAAAAAACATAGAGATACTAACTTGATTCCTGCAGAGAAACTGACAACTGGAAAGAAGAGGCCATCAATGTTGAAATTCTCAAACATGCCTTGAACAGGTTGTCCGTTAATTCGGAAGGAGATGCTTGGGGCACTTAGATCTAAACAGCAACTGATGACATCATCAGTTCTCAACAGATGCTGGTTTGGTGAGCTGACAGTACGGGCAATACAACCTATGGGGAAACACATTAAGGAGGGTAATGCATCTTTATCTCAGAGAATCATCTTCAGAACCTGAGTGAAAGATCTGAATAGGCAGTGACAATCACCGAATGGTACTGGACTAGACTAAATCTTGAATGCATATTAATGTTATATGTCAACTCCTTTACCAAAAAAATTGTTGCTTTTTTCAGGAGCCATGCTGCTATCTTTATTGTAAAATGGACCTTCTGACATGCAGAAATTTTTGCATGCAGATGGATGGTATTTGATGCTGATATCATCTTACAGCTGATAATATAATGATGTCAGGGGAAAACCTCTAGGGAAAGGCTTGAAGTCAAATTGCTACTTTATCACCTACTACTTGTATGACCATCAGCACATTACTTAAGCTCTATAAACCTTGATTTCTTGTAAACCAAATGCCATCACCTCGTAGAGTTGTTATGATGATTAAATTAATGGTTTATAAGAACAGTCTCAGACACAGCAGGCATTTATTTCAGTCCCCTTCTCAAAGATTAAATACATTTTGTTTTATAAAATAAAAATATAAAGGGATAATGAAAGCAGAACATGTGCTCATCTGTGCATTGTTTATTGAGAGACAATACACGTCAACTGGTTTGTTGTTGTTCTATAATTTATTTCATACAAGGCCTTGGTTGGCTTCTTAAGTAGGATACAGCAGGATACAAGTGGAGGCATGAAAATGATATTTGATAAATGTCATTACTTGCCCTAGGCAGCCTATGACCTATGCCCATTCTTGACTGTGTCATAACTCCTTGGCCGATCAGTCTCATGGGCACAATGGAAAACAAGAAGGTAAGATCCTCCCAAATACACATGCTCACAAATACAACATACAAAATTTCTCAAGTTGAGCAAAGACAAAAATAGATTTGATGATGCAAGCTTTGCATTTTTTATAACACCTTTTTAAAATTTCTAGCATGCCAAGATTTCTACCAACAGCATATCTGAAATGCCAGTAGTAGAGCATATCTACATTTTAAAATGTGTACTTTTTAAAAATTTTACCAATATTCAAATCTGCAAGCAATACATTCGTTATGAGGTGGTCCCTCTAGAATTCCCTGGATATAATAAAGCCAGCTTGTTTAAAAAAAATCATACAAAAGCAACAGAACTCACAGATTAAGGTCTACATCCCTGTTTGTATCAAGATCTGTAGCTGATAATGTTATTAAACAGATATTTACTGTAATCCAAATATATTGCTCAATCTGAGGGATATTATAATGCTAATACGAAGGACCATGGTTAACTGTTTTGCAATGCCTGAAAGAAACAGGTAAGAGAGATAAGGTCACTAGTGACCAGCCTAAGTCCACAGTTTCAATGGCACTCACACTGCTGAATCCACTAGGAAGCATTCTAAGGTTGCATTTACATAAACTCAGATCAAATCCATACGAGAACTATATTCCTGTTCGCTGCATTAGCCAGAAAGGAAGACAGCAGTGGTCTGACTTATAGGTCCTGTGAGAGAATCCTTACCCATCTTTCCCATACTGTTCTACGACATTCCTCCACAGTTTTATACTTAAATTCTCCAAAAGCACCAAGGTTTTTCACACCTTTGGTCCTTACAAACACAGGATGTGGATGCCCCAATCCAGGGGTCCCCAACCCCCGGGCTGGCATCGGGCCGCACAGCAGGAGGTGAGCGGCCGGCGAGCGAGCGAGCAAAGCTTCATCTGCCGTTCCCCATCATCACTCGCATTACCGCCTGAACCATCTCCCACCCCCCAGCCCCATCTGTGGAAAAACTGTATTCCACGAAACCGGTCCCTGGTGCGAAAAAGGTTGGGGACTGCTGCCCCAATCCAATTCTCATTCACACAAGGGGAACACAGCAATGCTATGCAAAGTTTAAGTTGGGAAGAAGAAATGAAGACAGAGCTCAAAACTTGTGCTGATAAGCCAAATTCTGGTTACAAGGAATATCTCCACCCTCCAATCACAAAAAGTTAAGTGTTCTCTCTCAGAAATCACAGATAGTTGATACTTGAAATTCTACTTCAACTATTAAAAAGAAAAGGAATAGGAGAGTGAACCCAAGAAGATTATGTGAATTACAGTGGATTTAACCACGGAAACTCAGTCAGAAGCCAATTAGTTTAGATTTATCTTTGTTGATCCTGAATCTAAAATTAGCAATAGATCCCAGGGCTTGAGAGAACATAGCTTTCAACTACAGGCATGGTAGAGTGCATATTTTCTTGCCATTTGAAAAAACAGTCAAATATTTTCTCCTGATACAAAGTTTCAAGATGAATTTCTCCTGAAATTCCACCATGTATCCTCTTTTCTGTGATCCGTGCATAGATTCACTCAATATTTTTGTTGCTCTTATCACTCTGTTTAAAAGATACTTTGCCATGAAAAGCATATTGCATACACTTTCAACTCCAGAAGCTCTGGGTTCTTCCTCTGTGTTGACAGAAAAAGCTTCAAACTGAATGCAAACATGAAAATGGTGAAGTGGCGTTATATGGCTAAAATAATGAGATGCAATTCAGCATTTTTTGTTTTTTTACCAGTGTAATGTTTCGTTTCGTTTTTCCCCTAATCTCTGTGTAATGGGAAAACAAGTGAACATGCTTCATTCATTCACCTGAGGACCCATTTGTGTGGAGTGATACTCGAAGGTAGAGAGAGGGGATAATATCTGAAGATAATAGTTATTATATATTATATATTATAAATGTATTATCAAACAGACATTAACCCTATTTCATCTTTGTCAGGTTTTCTGAAGGTAGGGCTCTTTGCCTTTGTTTGGTGGGTAGAAAAATTCTGGAACAAGCATTGTGACTCTCTTCTGACCAGCAAAGTACACCTGTGTATAAGACACACCACACTACGGCCTGGGTCCCAACCAGTGCCCCACAGGTTAGATGAAATATCCAACATACAGCTTCATCTCCTCCAGGCTACTGAGCTATTGGCACCAAATAAAGGAAAAATTTAGTCAGTATTATTGTTCGATACAACTACATGGAGTGCTTTTCTTTATAAATTCCTTACCATAAACTCTTAGGTTTAATTAAATGTAATTAAAAATGTTCTTTTCATAATTTATGAGGCCTATAAAGCATTAATAAATGAATACCACTTGATTTGCCTATGAGAGGCAAAGTTCAGCTTTCTGTAATGTAAGGAATCTCTCTCTATTTTCTGTATGTTAAATGTGCTATAAAATATATCAGGTTCATTCTAAAGCTGCTTTATGAATACAAGCATATGTCTGCAGAATCCAAATGAATTCCAATATCTACCTAATCAAAAGGTAAACTTTTAAATAGAGCCAATCAAAATACATGTTTTAATAAATCTGAAAAAAAGAGTACTATTTTTATTTTTATATATTACTCATTTTTAATATACTTTCAACCATCAAAGCTCAGCAGTGGTAGCTAGTGAAATGAACTATACATTTATGTTTAAACCGTTCCACACGTCTGAAACGAAGCATCATTTTATTATGAGCTGACTCCTCACAATACACTTGACAAATTACCAATTCCTGACATGACATTACCCACCTGAAGATGGAACTTAGTCTATTTATTCCAATTATTTTCCAGGATTTGGTTTTGGTTCTTTTTTACATTGGAAGCTAAAGCTTCACACATACCAATTAAGACAAGTAGAAAACATTTAAGTTTTTGCAGTTGATTCATGAATCAGAACGCCACTTCTGAAGTATACCATTCAAAGGCAAAGAAGTCTTTTGGAGAGGTACTACAATTGTAGGAGTTTTCTTTTTCCCCTAGTGAAATTCTGCTTTTTACTTAACACTCTCAACATTTCAGTGTTACGTTTCTGAAATAAATGTACCTGATATGAACAGCACCAATACCAATAGCTTCTAGAAATGTCCAGTGAGGGCAAAAGATTTCCTTCAAAAACACTGTGAAAGAAAATGGATACTACATACCTGACCAGAGGTGAAGGCCATCAAATCCATAGGAGAAGAGGTCATCTCCGACACCATTTCCACCCCACTCCTCGCCCCCTCCAGGGTAGGGCGAGTACCCCTCCGTTGAAGCCCAGCCCACTCGCAGGTGAGTGGCTTCGGCGGTCACGAATGGCTCGGTGTGGTCCACCATCAACTCATAGTACCATTTCCTATACTGCGCAGACCCTTCGCTGACACCCAGAAAAATATTGGGTCTCATGCTTTAAAGAGATGGGAATAGCATGTGAGAAAATCTGAATAAAACTTTCATTGTCTTAACTTACATCGTGCTATTTTGAATTACTCCTGCTTCTCAAAGATATATATTACATATTAAATATGTTTCCTTAAGTACAACAAATTACTGAAGCAATCACTGAAGTCTGCAGTGACAGCCAACCTTACGGTTAACATTCAGAGACTGATGTTTGCTTCTGGGATAACCTGGCAATGTCACTCAAGGGTCTATTGTTTTTTCTTAATTGCTCTTCAGCATATTTTATATCATTAATCATATTTAAGGGGAGGCACTCAGGATAGCACAGCAGGCCCTCGGACCTAATGGAGTTACTATTAATCCAGGACATAGAGACATTTTCCTAAGCTAAGCTCTGTGTCATACAGAGTTTGAGGCTGAAGCAAGTCATAGTCTTAGTGAATGAACCAAGGTGATTAATCATCTTTGTTGTTCTCTATGCTTTGCTGTGAAAAGAATAATTTCTAGTTAGTTGTATTTAATTGCATTTTACTGAAGAACTTTTACCCTAAATTAATACTAGGGATTAGTGGACATCTCAGAAAACACTGCTCATTAACGACAGGCCTATTATATAAAGAACCACAAAGGAAGTCTTGAATCAGTCTTTTTTTAAAAATCACAACGTAGAAATATACACTAAACCCTACATTTTTGTTTGAACCGGAGTGAAGTAGCAAGTATTTCCTGGACAGCTGCTAAACACAGTGTATTAAAGTTATTACTATCACATATAACATTTCCTTAATTATAAGCTGTATTTATTACTGTTGTTGTAATTATTATTTTGTATATGGAAGGCACTATGACATGGTGGTGAAGAGCTCAGTCTCTGGAGTTAGACCTGAGTTCCATTTCCAGTTCCAACATTTTAATCTATAAAATGTAGATAACAATAACACTTTGTGCAAACACAAGCAGCGTAGACTACTTGTAAAGCACCTGGCATTGTGGCTGGCACAAAGTACCCAATGAATGTCTGATACCTTGGAAGGTAGATCTAACTGAAAATGTAGTTTTATTGCTTATTTGTAGAATTTATTATAGTTTGGACATTTGAATTCAATGTCTTTATTATACATCGTAGGCACTTCACCATTGGTATTGAAGGATATAGTGTTTTTAGTTATGTTCTAAGAAGATGTAAAACATAATTATATATAATTATATCCCTGTATCATTGTCAGACTGCTCCTGAGGATGACAACGGCAATTCAGCTACCTATGAACGTGAATGAGAGCTCTTATACATTTTTTTGTAATAAATGTGTATTTTGCTTGGGTCATCTATTGTTGTTATGTCATCTGATGGGTAGAAAAAAATGCCTACACTATTCCCTGGGGAAATATGTAAAAGATTCTCATCAAACAAATAGACTATACGATGTTTTAGCGACAAAGCTAGAACGTGCCTTTTTTGTTACGCTACCTATCTGGTGACGTGGGCTCTCTGAACCTACCTGCTGACGTGGTTCACAAGGCGTGTCTGCAGTAACAGGTCTCTTCCTGGCAGAAGATTGTCACAGATGAGATGCTGGTTAGAACGGACTGCTACCCCATGGCAAACACAGAGGGAGCATAAGACGTCCAGAACCTGAAAAGCGAAGCCACCTTCAGACTCTCATTCCCTTCTCAGGTTCAAGTGTCAGCAGCAGTTTCCACAAACACATTCCCTCCAGTTACCTCTGACCCAGTCACTTTAAACATTACAGCCACGTGTCCACTTATTTTCCAACCTTCCTTCATACACAAACTGAGAACTGCTCCATCCTCCCATTGAGGCTATGCATAAGCATTAAGCAATATTACCTGATTGGAACTAAAAGGTGAAAAACACTCACGACAAATTTGACACACCTTTTTAAACATTTTCTTTTTTTAAAAAAAAATAAGTTTTAAAATTATTCCAGAATTTTTTTCTGGCAATAAAATGGTTCACTTACCTTGTGATTTCTTCCATGCTTGTCTAAAAGTGAGATAATGGATTTAATATGGCCTTCTTTAATAATATTGAGAGCTTCTGGACTTTCTACTAACACACAGTGTAAAACTTCAAGAATACCTGAAGAGAAAACAAAGAAAGGGGAAAAATATGATTAACCAAGCTACAATATCAGTGGCTTTCCTCTTCTCTATGTGTTTATTCAGGTGTTGACTGAACATAACATAATTCTTATATGCTCAATGCATTTGTCACAGGGCACCTGTGATAGGGGACAGGTGGTGTTTGGAACGCAGGGCTGATAACCAAAGATGATGTCAAGTGAGGACAAGGCAAAGATACAGTGTTCAGCTGAGTAAGCAGGTAATTCTGCCTGCAGAGAAATGAAAGAAAGCAACATTTAAGTGGGGCCACAGAGAACTCATTCATGGCCATTTTCCAGACAGGAAAAGATGGCGGTAAAGTGCTGAGTGAAGTCTTGAATGGGGGACATACCTCATGCGCCTGGGGTACAAAGCCACTAGGGGATGGGACACGTAGGTTAGGGCCAGCTTACGAAGCTTCTGGACACTGAAAGCATAACCCTGCAATAATGCATCCTAACCCATAGAGATCATTACATTCTCCTGGAGGTTTATAGCAGAAAATGTTTCTTGGTTTGCAGAACAAGAGAAATATACAAGTTAACAAAAAAATAAATAGAAATATACAATATACAAAACCTGAAAAAGAAGGGTAATATTTTTAGGTATTAGCTATCAGAGAAGATAAAATGGAATACATCTTCTCTTAAAGTCTAAAACAGAAATTAGAAAATAAGTCTCATTATCAGAATTTTTAGTGTGAACTTGAAAAGCTAAATGGGTACACGTATATTTATTTTTTCAGAGCAAGCCTGCCCTGTCAACAGTGAGAATGTAGTTCATTTGTAGCAATTAGACATAACACTTAGAAAGTGTGATCTCTGTCTGAGAGCTACTGTCTGACATTTCTGCGAGTACTGAGAAGGGTCCCAGAGGAACCTTGTAGAAAGGTTTATTCATTTCAAATGGAGATCACTTTCTTGGAAAAGAAATGTAAAGTGCTCAGGTTTACAAATGGTAGAGTATAGAAGTAATTCACTATTACTGTCACAATTGACACTTGATCCAAACCAAGACAAGGGCTGTTAATACTAATTTCTTCACCAATGGCTTAATTTTTTGAAATATAAGTGTACATTCAATGAAAAAATACCCCAAAAGGTAAGTTAATTTTTGGTGTGGTTCAAAATCTGTTGCTGTATTCCAACAATCGGTGCCTGTTAAAAATCAAAGAGAGCAGAAAATAATAATACAACAGGCTGATGGATAAATTAGGTTTTTATATAAGGGTATGGAAACTATTTCTGCTATTATTAAAAAGGTAAGCAATAAAATAAACTCCATCATTCCAAGCTAAAAGAAACTAAAATAACAGAAAGGGAACAGCATTTTTTTTTTTTGGCTGTACCGTGCAGCATGTGGGATCTTAGTTCCCTGACTAGGGGTGGAACCCACGCTCTCTGCAGTGGAAGCGCAGATTCTTAACCACCGGACCGCCAGGGAAGTCCCGGGAAAAGCATTTTTAATAGATTAGTCATATGTTATCCTAATGTTTTTGTTTTTTTGTTTTCTCCCTATTACTTATTACTATAGAACACGTGGCTGCCTATGTTTATAAATAAAGTTGTACTGTGTTTACACGCACGTTTGTTCACATATCTTCTTGGAACTAAAAGTATGACCCTGCAGCAGTGCATCCTAACTAATGGAGCTCATTTCACTTTCCTGGAGGTTTATAGTAGACAATGTTTCTTAGTCTCCAAAACAAGAGAAATACACAAAATAATACAAATGGTGCTCTTGCATTAAAAAGGCAGAGCTGAGCGGCTGCAACAACAAAATCCGATAGTCCCAGAACCTAAAATATTTACTATCTGGCCTTTTACAGAAAGAGTTTGCCAATCTCTGCTATAAAACATAATCATTAAGAAAAAAACAAGTAGAAGATCAAGAAAAATAAATCCTTCGTGTAAATAAACATTCACGAAAGCCCACAGCTTTCGTTCATAAACCTAAATATATCAGAAAAGATTAAAGACTAGATTTTTGGAAAGAACAGCACGTATCACAAAATGCAAGAATGGCAATGTGAGAATAAATCTCTGATTTTTCTCATATTCAGCCTATTCTAATGGAAGGGTTTCAGAGTTTTGGGTTTAACATTAAATTTTTCTTTCAGTGGGGCCAGGTCAGAGCCAACAAATAAACACCTAGATGAAAAGAACTACTGCCTCTAATGCTGACAATAAAAAGTCACAGAAAACTATTTTTAATTTTAACTGTTGGAATAAACTGCAAATAAACTGCTTTTACTTTTTATAGCAAGAAATTCCTAAAGGAAAACAATTGGAAACACCAAAAGAGACATTTTCAAAAATAAAACCTAGCTAAACTGCCTTATGTGTATATTTAAATCATACTGATATATGCCTCAAACACTTAGGTAAAAAAAATGAGACAGAGAAACAGTGCTTAATATTAAGTGGCAATAGTTGACTAAAGATGATTTGACATTTAAAATTCAAATTCACTGAGTAAGACCCAGGAATGGGAACAGTACATAACACTTATGGTCAGATTCTCAAAGAAAAATTGTAAAGCTTGGTAGATCATAACAGGATTACCGGAATGAAAGAATTATGAACATGCTACAAAGTGTAAAATAAAAAATAAAAACCCACCCAAACTAGTAAGACAAAACATTTTGGTAAGTTTAATAAACTTATAGAAATGATTCATGAAATGTTAATAATAACACAGAAATGCATAATGTATAATGTAAACTTTTAAGAGTAAATACAAAACTGGATATATATTAGGACTGCAACTATGTATACTTATTTACATAGTTGAAGTCCTAATAAAAACACCAGAAGTTATTACATCAGGATGTCAGTGCTAGTTATTGCTTGACTATGAGGGAGACCCTTGAACAACATGGGTTTGAACTGCACAAGTCCACTTACACATGGATTTTTTTTTTCACTAAATACATACCAGAGTGCTACGTGATCCACAGTTGTTCAATCCGTGGATCTGGAACTGTGGATACAGAGCCAACTGTAAAGATATACATGGATTTTCAACAGCCCAGAGAGTCGGCACCCCCAAACCCTGTGTTCTTCAAGGGTCAACTGTACTTCTATTCCAATACTACATACACTCTATGATGTGAGCACACCTAACCCTTAAAGTAAGAAACATTTCTAGGTCCTGGTTCAAGGTAGTGACATTGGACGATTCTAAGCTCAACTCCTCCCAAGAATACACCATATCTCCATGTATATATGGAACAATTTCCTCTGCAAGAAACTCAAAACTTAACTGAGTGAATCCTATACATCAGGCAAACACAACAAAAAACCCCACACTGAATCAGGTAGGAGAGGCTGAGACACAATCTCGTTATAAACCCCACTCCCAAGCAGCGACCCACAATCGGCAAGTAACAACCCCGAGCTTCTCCCTGAGTAAAAAAGGGTTTGGAACCCCATATCTGGTACCCCTACTTTAAGACCTGCACCTGAGAGCAAGCCCACAAAACATCTAGCTTTGAAAGCCAATGGGGCTTGCATCCACAAGACCCATGAGGCTATAGCAAATTGAGAAAAAGTCCCTAAAGGGGCAGCAGGAACTCACCTACCCCAGGACCCAGCACAGAGGCAGCCAAAAGTACCCAGTCTTTCTGTAAAAGGCTTATGTGCTTACCTTAAAGCTTTGGCCTGAGGGGCAGGCATCTAATTTATCACAAATCTGGGGGCCAACTGAAATTCTTTCCAGAGATGGAGGTCGGCGGGCACCACCTTTGTGCTCCCCAACTGACTTGCTTCAGCTCGTGGGTATCTCCTGGAGGGAGCTTCTGTGCATGACTGATGCCCCAGTTTTACATCTAGTGCCCTGATGCACAGGGACGCCCCTTCATCACCTGGCTGTGATGGCCAGCAGGGCCTGTGCTCGTGTGTTCCATGAAAGCGTAACACCCTGCCCAGGGAGCCGAACAGACAGAGCCAACTGAAACCCACCCCCAATTTTCTGTAAAAAGGCCTATTTGCTGTCTTGGAGCTTTGGCTGGAGGGGAAGGTTTCTGGTCTGGCATACATCTCGAGACCCCAGATCATCGGTGTCTCTGAGAAAGGAGCTTGCGTACATGTCTGACGCACCAGCTCTTACGGCTGTGAACCAAAGGACACATCCCTTGACAGTTTGGCTCTGGTGCCAGTGGGGCTTATGTTCAAGGCTTCAATGGGACAGTAGCAAAGAAAGAAGCAGTTCTTACCTAGCTATCACCCCAGGTTTTGACACTGAGAGAGCAGACAGAAACGCCCATCTCCCAGTCTTCCCCTGAATGAGGTATATTTGCATATTTTAAAGGCTGCTGCCTGAGGGTCTGGCTTTCAATCAGCCTGAATCTAGGTTCTGAGATCCTCCTCTTTGAGATGCTGACAGGTCTTGGCATACTCTCTGAAAATAAAGAAACCAACCCATCTATATGCTGCCTGCAAGAGACTCACTTCAGATGTAAGGACACACACAGACTCAAAGAGAACAGATGGAAAAAGAGATTTCAGACAAATGGAGACCAAAGAAAGCTGGGGTAGCTATACATATATCAGACAAAATACACTTTAAGACAAAGACTGTAATAAGAGACAAAGAAGGTCATTATATAATGATAAAGGGGTCAATCCAACAAGAGGATATAATGTTTGTACATATTTATGCACCCAACATAGGAGCAACTGAACATATAAAGCAAATATAAACAGACCTAAAGGGAGAAACAGATAGTAGTACAATAATAGTAGGAGACTTTAATGGCCCAATTTCATCAATGGAGAGATCATCCAGACAGAAAAGCAGTAAGGAAAATTGCCCTTAAATGACACACTAGACCAGATGAACTGAACTAACATATACAGAACATTCCAACAAAAAGAAACAGAATACACATTCTTCTCAAGCACACGTGGAGCATTCTCCAGGATAGATAATATGCTGGGCCACAAAACAAGTCTTAATAAATTTAAGAAGATTAAAATCATATCAAGCATCATTTCTGACCACAATGGCATGAAACTAGAAATTAGTTACAAGAAGAAAACTGGAATATTCACAAATATGTGGAGATCAAACAACAGGCTACTCAACAACCAGTGGGTCAAAGAGGAAATCAAAAGAAAAAGCAAAAAAGAGAGCAGCAAATGAGAATGGAAATACAACATACCAAAACTTATGGGATGCAGCAAAGGCAGTTCTAAGAGGGAAATTCACAGTGATAAATGCCTATAATGAGAAAAATCTCAAATAAACCACTTAACTTTACACTTCAACAAACTAGAAAAAGAAGAAACAAAGCCCAAGTTAGTACAAGGTAGAAAATAACAAAGATCAAAGTGGAAATCAATGAAATAGAGACTAAAAGACAACAGAGAAAGTCAATTTAACTAAAAGCTGCCTTTTGGAAAAGATGAAAAAAACAGACAAACCTTTAGCTAGACTCACCAAGAGAAAAAGAGAAGGGACTCAAATAAATAAAATCAGAAATGAAAGAGGAGACGTTACAACTGATACCACAGAAACAAATTGGGAAATATGCTAAAAAAATGAATTCTTAGAAACATAAAATGCACCAAAACTGAATTATGAAGAAACAAATTGTGAGTAGACTGATTAATAGTAAGAAGATTGAATTAGTAACCAAAAACCTCCCAACAAACACAAGTCCAGGACCAGTTGGTTTCACTGATGAATTCTACCTAACATTTAAAGAAGAATTAATATAATCCTTCTCAATCTCTTCCAAAAAACAGAAGAGAAGGGAACACTTCCGAACTCATTTTATAAGGCCAGCATTACTGTGATACCAAAAACAGACAAGGACACCACAAGAAAAGAAAATTGCAGGTCAATATCCCTGATGAACACAGATGTAAAAATCCTCAACAAAATATAACCAAAACAAATTCAACAATACATTAAAAGCATGTCAGTCCCTCTTCTAGATGGTTTAACCTTCCTTTATTGCCTCAATTCCCACCACTTCCTCCTACAAAGAATGATTAATACATACTTTTACTTAAATATTAATCATAAATATTTATTAAGTACCTACCAGGCACTGTTCCAAGCAATGGAGATGAGCAGTAAACAAGGCCTGCAAAGCCCTGGTAGAGCTTGTAGGATCTTTCTCACCTTCAACCCTTCGCACATATTAATCTCAGATTTAAACACACTTTCCTCTTCTGAGACTGCAAAATCTGAACCATCTTGCAAAGGCAAAAAGTCACCTCATTTGGTGAGTCTTTACTAACGTCCAGGGATGAATTATTCCTTCTTTGCAGTATTGATCACATTTTATTAAAATTATTTACTTTCATTTCAATCTCCCATGAGACAATGAGCCCTTAAGGGCAGGGACTGGCTTAACTGTGCCTAATGCAAAACTGAGGGGCAAGACATTATACGTATAATACAAGCAACATTCAGCTATTTGCCTTAAAACTTTAATGGCTGTGACTTTCTGAATCATTTATATTCTCATGAGCAAGAAAAATCTCTGAGGATACAACAAAATGGCTGGAAAGAACTTAACGGTAATGGGAGCATCCAAGTGCTGGGATGGTAGAGAATGTTCCTCACCTTGTTTTCTGTAATCAAAGTACAATGGCCCAGTTTGCTTTATATCGATAGACTTACACGTTTGTTACCTGGCTTCCAAAACTGGGGAAGCTCTCCATCTGGGATCAAAGTTGACTGTGCTATTTTCTATTCACGGGTCATGCCCAGGGCTGTCCGCGGTTGGACAAAATTTGTCGAGGGTCTGTATGGGAAAACTGGAAACAAGCCACAGAGCAGAAGTGCTGTATTTGGTCTGACTTTACCTACCAGGAGGAATCTAGTCTGGGGATTTCACCTCAGACCAAGTAGGCACAAGCTCCCTGGTGAACCTCGTCCACTTGAGAGAAGGAGTGAATAGAATCAGACTTGGAGCCACTCAGCATAGAAGGCCAATGAGGAGCTAGGGCAAGCCATGGTACTTGTGCTCCCAGTGTCATCACAGGACAACAAGGAGAACCAACTGACCTGGAAAGCACAATGTCAATCCCCCCAGGACATTATTTTCTCACCTATGGTCACAAGAGTTTTGCAAAATAAAACAAAATTAAAATAATCCCAGAACACCGAGGTAGATGTAGGTTTAGATGGAACCTAGTTCCCAATGCATTAGGGGTAACATGGGTGTGATTCAGATTTGAGACAAAGGAATTATCACTTACATCTCTACTGCAAGCAACTCCAGAAGGAGTCCATGGCCTCAGCTGAAGATTTCAACATGGAAACCCCTTGGGCTAAGCTAGTGGTGAGCAAACAGGAAGGCTTCAACCTGGGCGCTGACTGGTGTGAATCACACTGCTCCCTAGTTACGGAAACACTGGGGACAGGGCACATGCAAGACACGCAGAAGGGTGGTATCCACTGCAGGATCAGTGACAGTTATAATTAGAGAAACCATGCATTCCAAATTAGTCCAACCACAGGCTGCTTTTTTCTCTTCTCTCTTTCTAGGAGTTAAGATTTTCTGCAACATTTTGGTCAGACCTTATTATTAGTGTCCCCAGGGCTCATTGAAGGCAAAAGGAAATAAAGAAATTTCTATTTTCGCCCTGGGTAATGAAATTTAAACAAAGCGACACAACACGTTAAAAGACTGGGGGAAAGACACTGGGAAATGACAGAAAAGAAAACATGAAAACGCACAAACGTGAAACAAGCAGACCAAAGCTATCCATAGAGGTTACGGGAGATAGTTTCCGGATGCATTAACAAGATATGCAGTAGACTGTCATGCTTTTAACAGAGGGACTGGTCTACTCAATATTTACAAGGCTTAATGAGGAAATATAATAATGAGATACTGTTATTATTCTGCTGTTTTATGTACTGTTTACAAACACAGTCTAAAGGCAACGTGCCCAGATTTTAGTCCTGGCAGATTTTAGGCACATTACTTAACCTCTCTATGCTCCAGTGTCCCCGTCTCTAAAATGGGGACAATAATGGTGCCCACCCTGGGGGTCTGTTGTGAGAATATGTGGAAAGCATTTAGAACAGGGTCTGGATCCAAGCAGTGCTATATGATCACCTGCTATTATTTTATGGTTGTAACAAAATAACATAAAAGACAAATAAAGTGAAATAAAAAGGATCAACAGGGAAACATTATAAATATGCTTCTTTTTAAACAGAGGCTAAAAATTAAAAAACAGGGAAAGGTAGGGAAATGCCGAATGGACAACACTGATTAGAAGAAAAATTCAGGGAAAATATTTATTGATCAGCAGGAAGAAATGAAATAAAAGTTAGTTATTAAAATAAAATTAGTTAAGGTAGTATATCCGGGACTGCGGTTAAGAGAGCAAGAAGGGCAAGTAGACTCAACTGTAGAAAATTTTTCTTTCTTGAGACAGCAGGACTGTTGGGCCAAAAATACAGTGAAAGATTAACGAAGTAGCCTTACCACCTTACAAATGCTAAAATAAGACATAAAGCACTCCTGGTGGACAGGAATCCCTTCTCATGATATTATTACCATTATGAGAAAAGAAAAATATGCAAATAATCACTGGTTAGAGAGAGCAGAAGACAAGTCCAGCTAGCGCCATGTTGACTAAACGTCCGAGGAGTTTGGGAGTTTTTGGGGTACACACCAAATGTGAAGCCATGAAAGAAAGAATCTGACAGGTGTAAAGGGCTGCATTTGTACCTGGGCCTGTGCATTTGAGAGGGTTCCGTAGAGACACACATCTGCTGTTTTGTTCCACTACTTTAAACTAAACTGCCAGTGAGTCACAACTCACGTATCCCATCCAAGCCATCCTTTCATGGGTGGGCACGAACATGGAACTAGAAATGGCAGAAACGTCTAGTTTGAACGGGTTGGGAGCTCGGTTGGCCCTCACCCAGAACAAATAGCAGGAGTTGAATAATGAACCAGTATTTAGCATAATTACAACAGATCTTTTTTAACATTTACAGTGAATTTTGCAGGTTACAGATTGAAGCGCTGAGAAAGGAATAATTTGTTATTATACCGTCGTATGGGTATAAATTTGAATTCAAGGAACCATTTCAGTTTCAGTATGAGATGAACTGCTAAATTTATTTTTTTCACCTTTTAAAACATATAGAGAGGGAGAAAAGAAAAAAGAAGTAATACAAATTTTGCTTTCTTTCCATAACAGAGGGCTAACTTGTGAAATAAATAGGAGTCACCCTAAATAGGGTTTCTGTATCTCACTCAAATAGAGAAAGAAAAATGAATTAAATTGACATCAATATTAAAATATATAAAGGCTTAAAAATAATGATCTTGGGCTTCCCTGGTGGCGCAGTGGTTGAGAATCTGCCTGCTGATGCAGGGGACACGGGTTCGAGCCCTGGTCTGGGAAGATCCCACATGCCACGGAGCAGCTGGGCCCGTGAGCCACAATTGCTGAGCCTGCGCGTCTGGAGCCTGTGCCCCGCGACGGGAGGGGCCGCGATAGAGAAAGGCCCGCGCACCGCGATGAAGAGTGGCCCCCGCTTGCCGCAACTGGAGAAAGCCCTCGCACGAACTGAAGACCCAACACAGCCAAAAAAAATAAATAAATAAATAAATAAATAAGAAAATCCTTAAAAAAAAAATATATATAAATAATGATCTTAAGAGATATGGTCACAAGCCAAATTAGGAAAACACATAATGGCATATACTTATAATTTATAATAATGGTTTTGAGGCTAGAGAAGAAAATGGTCTCATTAAATCCTGAGCTAACATAAAGCTGAGAGGGAGAGAAAAGTGACAGGAATGAGATTAAAATATAACAGAACTTGACAAAAATAGGAAAATGAGAGGAAAATTAATAAAAATGGAAGTTAGTCAAGGTAAAGGTATTGTTGCACTGTTATTCATATACAGAAAGGTAGAATATTAGGAATGCCTTAGCAAGAAAAACAAAAAAGTTGGACCGGGCTTCCCTGGTGGCACAGTGGTTGAGAATCTGCCTGCCAATGCAGGGGACACGGGTTCGAGCCCTGGTCTGGGAAGATCCCACATGCGGCGGAGCGACTGGGCCCGTGAGCCACAACTACTGAGCCTGCGCGTCTGGAGCCTGTGCTCCGCAACAAGAGAGGCCGCGATAGTGAGAGGCCCGTGCACCGCGATGAAGAGTGGCCCCCACTTGCCACAACTAGAGAAAGCCCTCGCACAGAAGCAAAGACCCAACACAGCCAAAAATAAATAAATAAATAAATAAATTAAAAAAGAGTTGGACCTAGGGCATTTTCTTGGAAGACAAGATGAACATGAGTCAAAAGTTTCCCATGGTAAATTAGCTGAAATAAAACACATAAAATGAGTAATGTAATTATAATGTACCATCCTGCCTTAGTTAGGCCTCTGATGGTTTGCTGCCTTCAGTTTAGGGAGCAATGATTTATAAAAGATAGACAAACTACAGAAGTTAAAGGACAGCTAAAAGAAGAAAAGAAAATGTCAATTAAAGGCAGTTTATGATACAACAGAGTTAAATAATAATGTTAGAAATTTTATGCTATATAAATATATGTTTGTATAAATTGTCATGTCTCAAGGCCTATGAAGTGCTGAGTGCCAGACAAGACATCATCAATACTTTAAGACAGTCTTATCTTGCTATTTATTTTTTTTTCATTTATTTGTTCATTTACCACTGAGTACATAAAATGGGCCATTCTCAGTGTTAGGTCCTTGGTATGAGTAAAGTGCAGAGCAAAAATTGATACAAGCCCTGCTCTTGTCAAGTTTACAGACCATGCAAGTTCAATTCTAACTCCATTACTTTCTTCGATCTTAAAAAAATTACCTCTGAGCTTCTTATCCTCAGAGTCTTCATTTATAAAATGGAAATTATAATGGAACATACCTTATAGGGTTACTGGGGGAATCCAGTGAAATAATACATATGACATTCTCAGCACAGTGCCCTAAATTAAGATTTCCTTGGCCACACAATGCAGTCATTAAAATGTATACAAATCCAACAACTGTGTCTCTCTGTGAAATATTAGTATCTATAGAAATTCTGGCAGATATAATTAACTGCTCTAATGCCTTCTCAATAAATATTTAGAAGATCTACACATTTCGGCATCTTCAAGATGGATTTCTCCAGGACAAGAGAAATACAGATTAATCAACTCTTCAAAAAGATACTTGCCTCAAAGCAGCAAATATTTATTGAGAAAATTATTTTCAGCAGAAATGTAAAACGATCATAGCATCTGCCTGAGCTTTATGTCAATTTTGAAAGTTCTCTTGCAGCATGAGGACAAGTCAGGGGCATTCTTTCCGATAAGCACCAAAGAAACAAATACAAAGGGATAGAATAAACTAATTCTGATACTTGGCAAGTGTGAAAAGAGGGGAAAGAGAAAAGTTACACGATACATCATTTAATGAAAAACCACAATTTCAGATAGGGTGTTAAGTGCAGAATGGTATGCAGTCCTGAGATATATCAATATGCACGGAGAAGAGAACAGCTTAAAAATGCTGTTTAAAAGTGGATATAGTTTTAGGAGGGTAAGCAACTGCTCCAGACCAGAGAATATCAGAAAGTACTGGCAGAGAACTTCAAAATACTTAGTCACGTGGTGGAGAGTAGTATTTTAGATCATTCACTTCTAAACTGCATTGTGTAATGTGATTCAAGAGAGCAAATGAAAGAGGGGACACAGTGTGGTGATGCCCAAGAAGGCTAGCCGGGTTAGGATTCCCCCCAAAATCACTTCCACTTCAGAAATTCTACAAATCTCTGTCAACTGAGCTGGTCTATTTATACGAAAGGGTTATTATTCTCCCTCATGGTATTAGAAGAATACAATTGCACATAATCATTTGCTTCCCCCCTCCAGAGGGGCGTCTATCATGAAGGGGAAGAGCATGAAATAGAGCCACACTGCAAGTGACACAGTGTAATTACTTCACCAAAGATGACGCTAAAGAATATTTAATAACCGGAATGGCATGAGCAAAACTCAAACAGACGAGACACTGGCATTAAACAGTCATCTACCAGCAGCAAAGCAGAAGAGCTGATGTAAATCAATTATACTTCAATAAAGTTTTTGAAAAAAACGAAAAAGCGCTGGAACGTCAGTTCTGTCCATAACAGTGAGACAGAAGTTTAGTACCTGAAGAGGACTAGAAACCGACCAGGTGAAATGCAGAGATCACTGTGGTTTTGTTTTTAATAAGCAGCTTTTCTCAAGTGAGCCCTCCCTGGATAATATAGTTTCTCTGAGACAAGACTTCCTCTTTTATTCCTCTCGCTAACCAGGATTTTGTAGAATGCCACCCTAAAGGGCTGTGTGCAGAGAAAAATACAGTAAGTAAAAGTGGGGAGCACTCCCATCTGCAAACCAACCGTGGAGAATCTAAGGAAGCAGGATGGAAACATGAATTCCAGGAACCGCCCAAGAAATCCCCTGGGAGACAAAGGCTCTCGTGAATTGGTGGGAGGTGGCAGCTGCAGCGTGGATGGAGACCAGGCACCCAGGACAGGCGAGACAAGTGTAAGGCTGCCATAAAACAACGGCTTGCCCTTGGCTGCAAAATCGGCAGCAGCAGCCCAGGCCACTGGGGCCAGTGTGGAGTAATGTCAGGAGAGCACTACAGCCCTCCAAGGTCAGGGAAGTGACCAAAACAGGTGCCAACTGACCCCTGCCCTTGGGCAATCAACCTTTCCCATGTCTCTCATCTAAATATTCAGGTGACTGGTTAATTAAAGCCTAGGGAGACCACCTCTGTGTATTATGCTCCTTTCTGGGGTTTAAAGCCCTGGCCTACAAAAGCCATCTCTCTATAAAAGCCAGGGATGCTCTCAGCCTGGATACTTCTGGTATCCTTCACACTTTAATGCCTACTGCTAGAAATTAGTGATGTGGTTAAATGGTAACTATGGAAAATGATTATAAAATCAATTCTATGTTGCAAAGCACTAAATTTTTTTTTCTCAAATATGAGATAGTTGGAAGATTTTTTTCAAGAACCATTTTCTAGAAATGTAATTTGCCATCAATCCCACACATGGGTTTTTAGAAAAGCATTCTGAAAAGGATACAGATTTTGGATAACCTAGCGACTTGGATCATGTTTGCATTCAGAAAAGAATGTTCTCATTCATTTGGACTTTACTTTGGGGGAATTCTTTCTTCATTTTTCACATTGCTGGTGAGATATTTCAAAATACAGGAAGCTCTCCAAATCCAGATCTCTGTCCCCTCTTTTTTCTTTCCAGGTACAACTTAACGCTTTACTGAGAAAGGAAGAAGTATGGCTGTATACTAAGTTTTCTAGCATCATTCAAAAGTGAGTAATTTTGACAAGGGTCACAGCTAACTATTATTTTTTTTAATTAATTTATTTTATTTTTATATTTTATTTTATTTTTTGGCTGCACTGGGTCTTCGTCGCCGTGCACAGGCTTTCTCTAGTTGCCGCGAGTGGGGACTACTCTTTGTCGCAGTGTGCGGGCTTCTCCTTGTGGTGGCTTCTCTTGTTGTGCAGCACGGGCTCAAAGTGTGTGGGCTTCAGTAGCTGTGGCACGCAGGCTCAGTAGTTGTGGCTCGTGGGCTCTAGAGTGCAGGCTCAGTAGTTGTGGCGCAAGGGCTTAGTTGCTCTGAGGCACGTGGGATCTTCCCGGACCAGGGCTCGAACCCGTGTCCCCTACATTGGCAGGTGGATTCTTAACCACTATGCCACCAGGGAAGCCCCTTAGCTAACTATTAAATTAGTAACCTTTAATTTCTAATACATGATTTCAAACATTTAGAGGGGATATCTTTGAAAAACGTATTCTCTGCTTCCCTGTCTTAAGTGACCCATCAGAATTAAATATAATTTACATATCCTGATGACCCAAGATCATTATTAAAAACACCAATCATTGTAATGTGCTCTAGGTGAATCTCTGGATGCAAATGGATGATTATGGTGTGGGGTTACAGAGTCAAACACATATTGATCCCAATAACTATCATAAAAGATTTTCTTTAAAAGGTCTCCAATATCATCATGATTCTGATTTAGTGCTTCTTATAAGGTTCAGGTACATAAACTCCTGGGTTTAACACAGCTGACTTTCTGCAAAATCAAAAGCTTTCAATCAAGAGCTAAAGTTGCCTTCTCCATGGCTATCTCCTAGAACACTGTCCCTTTCTCTGTTAGCATTAGTGTTGTTTGAATTGTTGGTATCACTTAAAAAGGTTAGCTATGATTTCTGCATCCCTAACAGTGGATCTCATATAATATCCTGTGAACTCATATTCTTCCTAACTCAATTGCTCATACCTAAGTAGATACTAAGGTGGAAGAGTTTCCTACACACGAGATTCTGGGACAGATTATTCCACTGGTTACAAATTTTTCCCTTTGAAAAATGATGAGCTTATGCTTTGCAAGAAATAGTTGTGCCACCTTTGGAAGCTTTAAACTATCATGTTTCCAGGTAGCAAAAGCTGGACTGGACATGAGCGCAAAGCTTTGGCAATTCATGACCACTCAAAGCCCCTTATCCTGCTTAACCCCAGATGGAACTTCATTCATGGCACTTGCTAAGAGTGGGAGGAACTGGCAGGAATCTCTAAGAAGGCCATTTTGATCCCTGCAAAACTATCTAAGGGAATAGACTGTGTAAAAAATAAGACTTAGAAAAAATATGCAGCCTCCTGACCAGCGGACTGTTCTTAGCCATCTCTTTTTTTTTAAAATATTTATTTATGTATTTATTTGGCTGCACCAGGTCTTAGTTGTGGCATGTGGGATCTAGTTCCCTGACCAGGGATCGAACCCAGGCCCCCTGCATTGGGATCATGGAGTCTTAACCACTGGACCACCAGGGAAGTCCCTAGCCATCTCTTGAAATGCTCAAAAACTATTTCAAGGGTTAAGAACATCCTAAAGAAACACCCAGCCTTCAGAAATACATCAACTCAATCAGTGTACTTGCTCATACAAGTCTTTTGTCTTTTCAATTAAATTTGACCCAGAGACATAGTCACACATGAAGTCTGGGCCAATGTCCGATTTATCTCCCCTCCCCCACAAGAAATTCATAGTGGTTGCTCTTAAAAACTGATCAGATATTCTAAGAAGGCTTTATGCAGTAGCGATACAGGTCAACTTTAGATAATGCAGAATGTGAACAAAAAAATCAGCGGCCTCTTTATATCATATAGTGAAATAGCAGTTGGCTGGGTAGCAGATGCTGCCAGGGCCCTGGTCAGACTCTCATCCTCTCCATTCAGTGAACACTGCCTGATTTCCAACTGCCAGCGTCTGCATTTCTTTGCTTCGAGATTTGTTGTGACCACAGTGGTAGCTGGAGGAGCCCCAGAACTAACGTCTCCAGGAAGCGGCACCAACCAATGACAGAAGATAAGCTGGTTATTAACACTCCAACCCCCCTCGCCCCTCAGGTGGGATAACTCTGAGGCATGGGTCCGCAGAATCACCCCAACCCCAAGTAGCTCCAGATTCCCACGGCAGTAACCTGCTTATCAACGCACCCTCTCTGGCCCCTTCTCTACCTTGGCTCATGTCCACTCACGCCCCAAATAAACTTGCCCTTCGACCGTTGTCTCAAGGTCTACTTCTGGTGGAACCCAAACTAAGGTAAGCTTTTTCACTAACACATCCTTTTGCTGACTCTTTTCATGTCTTCATTAGATTTCAGCTTAAGTTTAAACCAGTTTATTTTGAGTTTTGTCCATTGCCCTTTTCTGAAGGCAACTGAGAGCTCGTAGACCCCCAGCTCTGCTCTGCTGCTCATATACAGACACAGAAGCTACTCGTACAGCTGGGAGATTGACAAGCAGAGGAGAGTGTGTATTCAGCAATCCCAGATAGAGAGCAACTAAGATGATGCATATGGAAGCACTCAGTAAACAATACAGCATGATTGAAATACATTTATATTATTTCTGTGTGTGCATATATATATATATATGCATGTCCTTATTGTTACTGTCTCTTTTAAAAACTAAGCAACATTCTACTTCCTCCAGGGGAAAAAACGCAGTTCACTAAAAGAATAAATGTAACTACAGCAGAAAAACCTGTTCAGTGAAAAAAATTTTAGATACTTAAAAACTAGGAGGCTACAAGGTAGAGTGAACATATTTGAAGCCTGATGTGAGGGAGCTAGTTTTCATCTTGGCTATAAAAATTAATTCTAGCATCTCAAAGCAGTCATTTCAAGGTTCTATGCCTCAATTTTCTTCCTTCAAAGTGAGAATGTTAGATGAAGCATTCTCTAAGGGTCCTTCCTACTGTTGACTTTCACCCTGCTCTCTCAGGGCACAGGCCTTCTATTTTAAGTAGAAATGCCTGCGACCAACACCTGGATTGGGAAATGATCATAGCAAGTAGCGATTTGTAGCCAATGGAACTGTGCCTGTAACTGACTAAACTGAAGACTGTAAACATTGGACTCTGTGTGGCTGAGCTTGAAACCATATGCAAGCCTCTGTGTCCCTGTCCTTTGAAGTAAAAGGCTTTTGCTTTAGTCTCTCAGGCCTCCCTTAAGTCTCAAAAGGCTGGCTCAAGAGTTAAAGATTAGGAAAGGTGAAGATGCAAAAACAAAGAACAGCCTTGGGCCCAGAAACTAGTAACAATTTAGACTATACATCTGCCACATAGCAGAATCACCAAACTCCCAGTTCCCTGAAATATACAGATAAAGGCCCGACACACATTCCTAGATTGTTTTTATAGGAAGCAGACCCCAACCAAATGAAAATTGCTGACCGCAAGCGCATACACTCAACAGTGTTTGAAACCAGAAGGTTGATGATGCTTGAAACTTCACCTTGATGCCAACCAATCCGAGACCCGTGCATGAGCTGATCACACACCCTGCAGCCCCCTCCCTCACAATGCCTTCCCTGAAAGCCATTGGGAAGCTCGAGTCTTTTGAGTGTGAGCTGCCTGTTCTCCTGGCTTGGTGTCCTGCAATAAACACTGCACTTTCCTTCACCACAACCCAGTGTCAGTAGACTGGCTTTACTGCACGCCAGTGAACGAACCCAAGTTTGGTCCTGTAACAAGCTTAAAGGATGCTCTGCTCTGTTGTTTCCTTCTCTCTCTCTCCTCTTTTCCTTTGAGCTTTTTTTGCTGTGCATTTTTTTTAAAAGTGAAGCAGCTGATTTGTCCAGAATTCATACTGCATCCTGAAGGTTGCTCTGTTCCTTTCTCTTTCCAGATACTCCCTGGGCCAGGGAAAGAGACCAGCATACTTCTTGTATCTACTGGAGCTTGCCAACAATTCTAGATGCTTTGAACGAAGAATTTATCCATTTTGCAATCCCTGCCATCATCTTACTACTATTTGATCACTTCCTCCTAGTAGCTAATCAGTTTTTCCTTATTGAATATACTCCATATTGATTCATAGTCATCTCATTCATGCTGTGATACCCTGAAAACCCTTGTCTCATAATTCTTGCACCTTTTTTACCTCAACAATCTCCTTTCCTATTTTTGCCACCCAACAACCCAGGAATGCCTCAGAACTCATTGTTACTCAAATTTCTCTTAACTTAGATTTAAGTTCCTGAATCTTGAACTTTGAAATTTCACTCTGTGACTTAAAAGTAACCTCCTTTGATCATAGCTATCTGTTCTTCTACCTCTCTATCCATTCAATTACAACAAACCTGTCCCTGAATGGGTCTTTATCATGAAAAGTCATGGAATTATTTCTGTATTGACAGGTATAATATTAAGTGAATGCAAACTGTCATTCATTCAATCGACAAATACTATTAAGCCCCTACTAAGTGCCAGATGGTATGGCAGGTCCAGAGAATACAAAGATCAATAAAACCGAGGCCCTACCTTCAAGGAGTTCACTATTAATGTAGGAGATGGACAGGAAAAATAAATAACAGAAATGGGCAGTAGTGCTATAGAAGGGCAGCTAATGGAACACTATGCAAACAGATGGAGGAGCAACAGATTCAGTTTGGGGTGTCCCTGAGGCAATCTGTGGTGCCAGAGTTCAGGCAGGCCTGGTAAGCACAGGTACATCTCCACAACAATGTAAAAGTAACATACTTGTTAGAGACAGATGTATCAGATTTATTGCCTTTAACTATTTTACAATGATGCAGACTGTTTATTGGTATTTATTAAATCCCTTTAAAATAAACTATTGTGCTACATGATTTGGAAAACTAATTTTTTTTCCATATCTGTCCACATAATCATTTGAAGACAAGTTAAAAATGTGAATTCCAAACCAATCCTTTTTTTTCAAATTCAATTCACTTAAACTAAAGAACAAAAACAATTCACCCAAACCAATCCTTTTATATGTATGGTATTGTAATGTACTAATGCATTAGTACATTAGGAATAATTGATTTGAAAAGTAATGGGAATTCTGGCTCTTCAGTGGCTTTCCGAACTTCGTTCTTTTTTAAATGTAAATGAAGATACGGTCAGACTGCTTTTCAGAAATAACTAATGAAAATACCAATGATTTTAGCAATCAGTAAACTTTCTAAGCTAGTAAAAGGAAAATGTTTATATTGCACTGAATCTCAGTTTTTAATGTCTTAAGGGACATAAAATAGAAAAAAAAAACAAAACAGGAATAATATATCATAAAAAGGAGATAGTGGAAAACGTACCAGAAGAAGCTTCCAGTCTTTCCAATCGGCTGATTAACCAGTCGAGGGAGCCAGAAAATTGAGCACAGTTTTTACGATTTCCTCTAATTAGAGCCGCTGCAAAACAAAAAGCAGATTTCACAGTTACGTGATTTTCTAGTTCAAAACCAAAGTAAGCTAATAGTAGCCATAAAATGTTGGATCAAAACCAAAATACCTTTATTTTATACCTAAAACGCATACAAATACACACATATAAACATACACAAAAATTGAGACATTAAAAAAAGAATTGATATTTATTAATGGAGACTGAAAAAAATACTGCTTATTAGAAGGACTATATTTTGAGAAAGTAATATTTCATATTGGAAAGACATAATGAAGGGTAATGGAAAAACCAGTGTCCTGGGAGTTTCCTCACTTGGATTCTAATACTCCTTTCTTTTAATGAGCTGTGAGACTAAATTATTTAATTCCCCTAGAGCTCAATTTTCTCACCTATATAGTGAAGAAGTTAAGATAACATCAGTTTACCAGAAAATGTGGCACAAAATACTAGGAGATAGAACTGGTAACTATAACAGACACACAAAGAGATATCATTAAATGTTACAGGAAAGAGGGTGGGAGTGCAGATGGCTAGTAAGTTTGAAAACCATTTTTCCCCCTGTATCTCTTCTTTCCATTTAGAGATTCACAATGCACATTAAAGACTCTAAGAACTAACCCCTGCAATAAAGTCATCTATTCTAACTTTGCTTAACCTAGTGTTTTCTACACTTCTTTGACCAAAGAACCCATCTTACATGAAATTCCTATGTGACCCTTAGGATCTCTTTCAACCCAACTGATATACTCAATTTAAAACTTTTATTGTTTCTAAAGCATTCACTTCTTTCAAAGCAAATGTGGTAAATAGTTTATGTAAATTCTACTCTTACACCCATAAGATTGTTCAGAAACTCTATAACTGTTTATAAAGGGCTGATGAGGTTTTTATATAAAAAAATATGTTTAATGTGAAAAAGATGTTGCTATAAGAAAAATCAGTATTTAAAATCTGGTAGTGCTAGGGAACAGTTTGAAGAACTGAAGTTTGAGAATACCACCTGCTCATCTCCTTGTTAAGAGCAAAACAAAGGAGACCCTGTAGCAACAGAGTTCAATTAAACTTAAAGATTTCCTTCACATTTCCTCTTTCCTCCCCCAAAAAGTTGGCCTGAAAGTAAGAAAAGAAATAATGACAGAAAAGACAGGAAGGCTTCAGTTCTTGCAACTGCATAAGAAAAGCTCTTTTGTGAATGGAGCCCCCATAACATTTGTACAAGTATTACAAGGTGATGTATTCAATTACTTAGGCTCTCTTCCGGCTCTGGGACCAACAAGAACCAGCTACACACACACACACAGAGGGACAAGTGTGTCAAGGATGAGGTGTAGGAGAGGAATGAGGAGTCCTATATGCTCAGTGGGACTTCTAACCTTAGCCTGTAGGAACATCTGTTCCTGACTTAGAACAGCAGCAACTGGGGGAAAGTATACAGTGAAGTTTTTGAATCTTTATAGAGTTTCATTTGTTTAAAATTTAACCCACTCCTTTAATTTTGACTTCTGGCTTTTAAAATTAAAGATATTAACTATTTTCTAGAGGTCAAATGTTAGAGATAAGGTAATTCTTGAAGAAACTAATAACACACAAATAAACCCTTTTAATAAACCATGGAACGTTTAAGAAAATCATACAGTAAGCCACAAAGAAAACTTCGTTAAACTTACTACAAACAGAAATGGTGTACAGACTATGTGCTCTGACAACAATGTAATGAAATTTGAAATTAGTAAGAAAAGCAGAAATAAAAATAAAACCTACATAAAAATTTAAACTGTCTCCTAAATAATTTTTTAGTCAATGAGGGAATCAATACCACAATTTTAGAATATCTAGGAAACATCAAAAATAGCAATGCTAACTTATAAAATCAATGGTCGATGATCAAAACTTTACTTAAGGAAAAATAGACTAAACACTTTAATTGCTAAGTAACAGGGTGAAAAATGTTAACTAAACACTCCTTTCAAAATATACACAAAGAATATCAAAAGTATTAGAATAAGAAAAATAGACAGCAATAAAAGCAGAAATTAATATGTTAGAAATAGTAGAAGTGATCTATGTAATAAACTGAAATATGATTGATCAATATAGTCAAGGATTCTTTTTAAATATAAGCTAAATACCAATGACATTAATCAAGAAAAAAAGAGAAAAAGAACAAAGTTAAGAAGAAAAAGGAATTATAAACACAGCCACTTTATATATCTCTGTACTGGAATTTTTGAACATTTAGGAAAGAGGATGGCCTCCAAATATATTTTTTTTCACCAGAATTGACCAAAGAAGAAAATCTAAATAGAGTAACAAACCATGAGTAATATTGAGAAGTATGTCAAAGACCAAAAACTTTTTTTTACATTCAAGAATTAAGTCATTTCTATAATAAACTGTTCCAAAGTAAAGAAAGTAAGAAAACCTCCCTACTTTTTTACAAAGACAGTATAACTTTGATATCAGTGCCTACCAAAGAGAGTATGCATGTAAGAAAAACTAGAGGGAATGGGAAAAGAATCTAAAAAAGAGGGGACATATGTATATGTATAACTGATTCACTTTGCTGTACAGCAGAAACTAACACAATATTTTAAATCAACTAGACTCCAATAAAATTTTTTCAACAAAAGGAAAACTAGAGGGAACTCTTACCTATGAAAGCAGATCCCAAAGTCTTATACAAGGATGGTATTTACAAACCATATTCAGCAGTGCATTAGCAGCATTAACTCAAGTGGGGCTTCATTACTCCAGTGAGACAGAAATGTATTAGGAAATCTGTTAATAAGTCACATGAAACAGATGATGATCTCAATAGACTCTGTATGTACTTCTAATCAAAAGAAAATTAAACTCAAACAGAATGCCTCCTGAACATTATGAATGTGTGTGTGCATGTGTGTGCACGTGCAGAGTATGTTTCCCAAATAAACAGAGTGTGTGACTTATTATAATTCAGCAAGTTACCCATGAAAAAATCAGCTGAGTTTCTGAAGTAATGGAAAAATATACAGAGAAATACAAGAAAGCTCATCCTAACACTATTTATTTATTTATTTATTTTTGGCTGTGTTGGGTCTTCGGTTCGTGCGAGGGCTTTCTCCAGTTGCGGCAAGCGGGGGCCACTCTTCATTGCGGTGCGGGGACCGCTCTTCATCGCGGTGCACGGGCCTTTCTCTATCGCGGCCCCTCCCGTCGCGGGGCACAGGCTCCAGACGCGCAGGCTCAGCAATTGTGGCTCACGGGCCCAGCTGCTCCGCGGCATGTGGGATCCTCCCAGACCAGGGCTCGAACCCGTGTCCCCTGCATTAGCAGGCAGACTCTCAACCACTGCGCCACCAGGGAAGCCCCCTAACACTATTTATAATAGCAAAGCACTGGAAACAGCTTGAGTGTGGGCTAAATAAATGACACATCCCTTCAGTAGGGTGGAGTACATCCACTAAAGCCTGATGAAGGTTTATAGTCACCGCCGAGGAAAGATGTCCACAATACAGAAGTCAGTGGAAACAAATGCTATAAAAGAATATTGAGACTGCGATCCCATTTTGGTGAAGTAAATGTATATACTCGATATGCATGTGCACAGAATGGAGAAATTGCGTTTTTTAGAATATTTCTTAGAGAATGAGCTGACTTTTTGAGAAATAGATCATGATAAGTTCCTGGGATAGAAACAGACCTTGAGGAACATTGATAAGGGTGGGAGAGCTCTCCCCGGGTCAAAAGGGGAAATTTTCTTATTCTAAAATGGGGGGTGGGGGGAAGGAATGAATGGAGCTGGGAGGAAAAAAGGGTCACCCTCTGTGACACGATTCTGCACAGGGACCCTCTGAAGCCACAATAAATTCTGTAAAATAAATAAACAAGCAAACAAATAACTCACAAAGCCTGGATAAGAATGGAAGTTTGTACGAACCAGTGAGGAGGTGATGATCTGCTGCAAGATATTACGTAACCTCAGATAAACATCAGATAATAAGGAAGAAGCATGCAAGTGGGAGACAGTGTAACCAAATAATGCCCCTAAGTGTACAGATATCAAAGGGAAATCTTAAGTCCGCCCCAGTCCATAAAACTGGAACGTGGACCAAGTCAACTAAACCTTCAGGGGGATCAGGCCACAACTAATGTCCACTAGCAGGGATTTGCTATTGTTTATGTATGCACGTGGGTGTGTGAAATGTGTTACGTGTACCTAATGTTATATTTAGAGTCAAAGAAATATTTTTTAAAGCTTATACACCAAAATGGGTGGTTACATTTAAAAGTTGTTTCTACCTTCTTTTTTTGGTCAATTATCTAAGTTTTTTATCATGAAGATGTATTCATTTTTAAGTTAAAGAACACAATAAGGTTACTTTCTTTTTAAAAAGAGAAAGGAAAACAATGCCATTAATACTGACAGTGGCATTAGCTATCAGATGGCTCCGAGTGCCACTCTCATGGCCAAAGAACAATGGCAACTTTACATTGTACCTCAATGTACAGAAACAAACTCAAGACAAATGTAGCTTCATGCATGCTATACCTTAAAATACTCTGTTATTGCTGCCTAATTGGCCTGGAAGAAAGTTAAGACCTTTCACTCGCCATACTATTTTTCCTCATTTATTTAAGAAATATTAACGTTAATGCATCAGCCACTATGGTTGGCCCTGCAAATACAAGCTTGAAAAAAGTGTGAATATAATACAATGGTTTGCAGGTCTTCTTCTAGCATACTTGAAGCTCCTTTAGAGCTGACGCTCTGTCTTACTACACTTCTGCACATTGCCTGAAACTTAGAAGGTATGTTATTTCTTAAGGAATAAATAGTATCCAGTCTCTTATGGAATAACATCGGTGGTTAAGTGCAAACTTTATTTATATATTTTTTAAAATAAATTTATTTATTTATTTATGGCCACATTGGGTCTTCATTGCTGCACGCGGGGCTTTCTTCAGTTGCCGTGTCAGGGGCTACTCTTCAATGCGGTGCACGGGCTTCTCATTGCGGTGGCTTTTCTTGCTGTGGAGCACAGGCTCTAGGCACATGGGCTTCAGTAGTTGCAGCTCATGGGCTCAGTAGTTGTGGCTTGAGGGCTCTAGAGCACAGGCTCAGTAGTTGTGGTGCACAGGCTTAGTTGCTCTGCAGCATGTAGGATCTTCCCGGACCAAGGCTCGAACCCGTGTCTCCTGCGTTGGCAGGCGGATTCTTAACCACTGCACCACCAGGGAAGTCCCAATTTAAATACTATAAACACATTTTGAACTAAGTGCATATGATGGAAGTGCTAGTTCAGTGAACCAAACTTCTTTTGGTGCTGAGTAACTCATTAAATCCTTAAACTTTTATCAATCAGAATATGAAATGCAAGTAATATTGGCACTTAATTGAAAAATCATTACTGTTAAAAATACTCTATTCTGTATTTCTTACTAGTATCATAACATCCCCATGTCTTCATGCTTTTGTGTTTTAAACTCTGACTCAAAATTTCTCAAAATACTAACAGAATCAGAAAATTACAGATGGACTGAGATATAGGGACTTCCAAGATAACTCTCACTTTTAAAATAAATTTTAAATACTGATTACCTGCTTCGTATCAGGCACTGTTCTAGGTATTGGAGACACACAGGAAATAAAACTATGTTTCCTCTTGGAGTTTACTTTCAAAGCCTAGAAATAGTAAGTGAATAGGCCTCAAACAGCACAGACAAACGAGGAGGCAACAGAACTAGAATCCAGAAAGATATTTATAATATTCAGATTAATAAGTGAACACTCCTAAATCTTGAAAACCATAAAAAACAAAAACAAACAAAACAAAAAACCCTCAGAATGTTGTTGACGAATTTAAGAGTGTAGTCTGTGGGTTCCCAGGTAGGCTAACCCAAAATGTGCCTCTACGGCATATTGAGTATTTTGAATTAAAGTTACTTAAGAAATGGCCAAAGCAAGAGGGACACTCTGACCCTCCTTTCTGTCTCCCTGAAAGCAGGAAATAAATCTCTCACATGAAAGATTCATTCATATTCCCTGCATCTGGAGGTATAAGGATAAGCTTACCACCAGAAACGGGGAGTCTGGGCCAAGAAGCCTTTGTAAACACACCCTGTTACTTCTATAATTGACAACCCAAAGCCCAAACTCTGCTTAGATTCTTCATTAATTGGGCACTCAAAACCCAAGTTTCTTTGTCCTGTCAATTCCTCACAAATTTATTGTCTCTTTGTCTAAAAAGTATAAAAGCTGCCTGCTTTGGCCACTTCTTAGGTCTCATTTCTATGACCTCCATGGGCATGAATTAAAATCTACTTCTTTTTCTCCTGTTAATCTGTCTCGTGCCAATTTTATTAAGGACTCAGAAACTGGTAACTTCTCCCATCCTAAAAGATTAGCTGTCTATCCTGTTTGTTTCATACTTCGAATTTTCATAACATGAGTAATCATAGGGAGAATTTGCCTAAGAGCATTTCTCAGGACATCTTCAGAAAATCATCCTGGCTTGCAAGCCTCCTGTAGATTAATTGTGTGGATGTCAGAAAAGATGTATGAAAGCATGCCACAGCGATGCGTTTCAAACTATGAATATCGGTGTCTATAATAGAACCTTAGGTCTTCCAGATGGCAGGCTCATAAATCTGCTTTTGTCATTCTCCACTTAAACACATATTAAATATATCCACGTCAAATTTTTAAATTGTTATAGATTATCATTCCCACCTTCTCCCTTTTCTCTCCATGCTAAATAAACCTGCTGAAGTAAAAGAAGGAGGTTTATTTCACACATAACCTCATGAAAGAACCTACTGTCTACCTTTTTGCAAGAATGGGGAGGAGGCTTAATAAATTTGAAGTTAATGATACTTGGAGCAAACTTTCTGATAGCTGGGTAAAGAGGGACAATGAGATATAAATATCATATTGAACTCCAAGTACTGCTGCCGATCTGACACTTCTCCAGCCAAGGTGAAATATACACTTACGTATATGTCTACCTATCTTATGATTACACCGACTTCAATAAAAACTACTGGTGTCAGTTGGTTCTTCAGTCAACATAAGATTTTATTCACTATTTTTTTCCTGATCATGAAATCAGTACTCACTACAATAAAAACAGATTATCAAGAGCGGTCAAAGGAACATTTAAGCCACAAAATCTCTCATAGTTCTATTCACCTGAAACAACCATTATTAAAACTACCATGTATATATTGAAAAAGATTCTCTTTATATACACTGACATATTCTATTTTTTAACTCAACTGGGGTGAATATATTAACTTTTCCTTTCATTATCAATTATCTAGCATTACACATTTCTGTTACCTATTTTTTTAATTATAAAAGTAATACATGGGGCTTCCCTGGTGGCGCAGTGGTTGAGAATCTGCCTGCCAATGCAGGGGACACGGGTTCGAGCCCTGGTCTGGGAGGATCCCACATGCCGCGGAGCAACTAGGCCCATGAGCCACAACTACTGAGCCTGCGCGTCTGGAGCCTGTGCTCCGCAACAAGAGAGGCCGCGATAGTGAGAGGCCCGCGCACCGCGATGAAGAGTGGCCCCCGCTTGCCGCAACTGGAGAAAGCCCTCGCGCAGAAATGAAGACCCAACACAGCCAAAAATAAATAAATTAATTTAAAAAAAAAAAGTAATACATGTAAATAGGTTAAGAATACATGTTCATTAGAACACACAGAAAAATAAAAGATCCCTCCCCCAAGAAGCAGCCACCTAACAGCTTTCTGTGCATCCTTTCAGAAATGTCCAATATATATACAAGAATGTATATGTCTCTACAAACTTTTAATTTTATGCAGTTGGAATCTAACTATGCATACAGTAAGCATCTTGCTTTTTTTCCCCTTAATCCCATACCCTAGATTGCCATACTAAGAAGACCAGAAACCTAGCCTGTTTCATACAGTTTTCCAAATGGTATACTTATCTCAATTTTCAATAACACAGTTTTACACTCTATAGGTATACTATTACTTATGTAACCAATCCCCTGTTGATAGAAAAATTGTTTTCAATTTTATGCTACTTATAAACAATTTTTCAGTGGACATCCTTTCCACAGTTGCACAAATGTATCTCTAGAATACACTTCTTAAAGTAGAAATTCTGAGAGTAAAAGAATATATACATTTAAAGTTTTACGTGTATTGTTGACCGAGGTTTGTTTGTTTTTTTTAAATTTCATCAATTTATACTCCCACCAAGAAGATACTATGCAACATTTTCACCAATGATGGGTATTACCATTTTTTTGGTCTGTGCCAATCTAGTAAGTGAAATACGATCTCTACTTATTAGTTTAATTTCCATTTCTTTATTTGCCATGTTGAGAAGCTTTTATTATTTTATTCATTGTTCTGTGAACTACCTGTTACCATCTGTTGTCTGTTTTTCTATTAGACAATATTCCCTTTTCTTATACGTTTATGAAAACACTGTATATTACAGAAACTAGGCCTTTGTCTTTCATATAGATTGAATATTTTACAAAATTCCCATCTGTTTTTTATTTTGTAATGATATTATTTATCCTAAAAGTTTAATTTTCATGTAGTCCAAGTTATCAGTCTTTTACTAATCAGTTACTAACATGATTTAACAGTAATGTGTACTGAGATGGTTGAGGCAGTAACTGTACAGCACTGTGGCTGGCTTTGCTATTTACACCGCCTGTCTCTCTAACTCAACCATAAGCTTGATGAGAGCAGGGACCATATCCTGCTAACAACTGCACCTCATTGACCAGATTACGGCATGTCCCCTAGCAGACACTCAATTAATCTTTGATGAATGGATGAAGCTTCTATCAAAACCCAGGTCCATTGGACTCCAAGCGGTCTCTGTTACCAAGGATGCCCCTTCAGGAGACTATACAAGCAATTAAGAGGAAAGATATTTGAGAAAACAGATAAAAGAGAAAAGGAAGCTTTTCTGAAGATATATATATACATATATGTGTGTGTATATATATATATATATATATATATATACATATATGTGTGTGTATATATATATATATATATATATATATATCTCAAGTGTTTTGCCTCATATATAATACATATATACACACACACATACATACTTGCACACATACACACACACACACACACGGGGGTAGGGGATTAGCAAAAACCCTCTGAGGAATAGCAGTGTGAAACTATAAAAGTTAAAGTTAAGAGTGTGTGTGTGGGGGCTTCCCTGGTGGCGCAGTGGTTGAGAATCTGCCTGCTAATGCAGGGGACACGGGTTCGAGCCCTGGTCTGGGAAGATCCCACATGCCACGGAGCAGCTGGGCCCGTGAGCCACAATTGCTGAGCCTGCGCGTCTGGAGCCTGTGCCCCGCGACGGGAGGGGCCGCGATGGAGAGAGGCCCGCGCACCGCGATGAAGGGCGGTCCCCGCACCGCGATGAAGAGTGGCCCCCGCTTGCCGCAACTGGAGAAAGCCCTCGCACGAACCGAAGACCCAACACAGCCAAAAATAAATAAATAAATAAATAAATAAATAAGAAAATCCTTTAAAAAAAAAAAAGTGTGTGTGTGTGTGTGTGTGTGTGTGTGTACACGTGGAAAGTACATTCAGAATTTATGTCTCTCGTTGCATGAAAAAATTAGTTTAAAAGCCACAAAGCATGCATTGCCTGAAATCACTGTGTGCTCTCTTAGTGACACATATGATTATTATGCTATCTTCCATTATGATTTGAGTTCTAGGGGGTCCTAATTATGTCAATTTTAAGTAATAGCTCCCTTAAATCCTTCCTTAATCAAATGGGATGTAAAGAATTAAGGAAATAAATGCATATACTTAAGAAATATATGCTGTATATATACATACATACTTAATATAGAATATATATATATTTTTTTTTTTAAAGCTTTACTTTTTTTTTTTTTTAATTTAACACTCTTAGAGATTTTATTTATTTATTTATTTATTTATTTATGACTGTGTTGAGTCTTCGTTTCTGTGCGAGGGCTTTCTCTAGTTGCGGCAAGTGGGGACCACTCTTCATCGCGGTGCGCGGGGCTCTCACCATCGCGGCCTCTCTTGTTGCCGAGCACAGGCTCCAGACGCGCAGGCTCAGTAATTGTGGCTCACGGGCCCAGTTGCTCCGTGGCATGTGGGATCTTCCCAGACCAGGGCTCGAACCCGTGTCCCCTGCATTGGCAGGCAGATTCTCAACCACTGCGCCACCAGGGAAGCCCCAGAATATATATTTTAAATAGAAATATATATTTCTTGTATATCAAGTCTCTGATATAAAATAATTCTAGACGGTCTGGAGGGATAGTACTGGATGGGAGGTAAGGACAGGCAGGACATAATGCCGAGTGACTAGAGATAAATTGGCTGAAGTCACAGGTGAAAAGGAAGGGACAGACCTGCCATGGGGCTTGAGTATTCCAAAGACTAGAACAAGAAGTTATACACCAAGTATCAAAGAGTCAATGAAAGCGCATGAGGAAGCGTGTGAGGGCTTCCCAGAGCCTAAAATAAAGATTGGTGGAGAAACGAAGTGGAAGCACAGAGATTAACCAGAAATCTCACAATAGCCAGCTAGCAACACGGTCTCAGGTGTTTACATCTCAAACACCTGCTAAGCACCGTCTACGCACCAGAGATGCAGGCTACCAATGTATGAAGTGTGTGATGCTGGGTTCAAAGAATGGGTGAAGTAATAGAATGCAGCATTTCAGCCTGGAGGCGACTATGAAAAAAACTTTGTTCCTCCATTTTCTGATGAGGAAACCAAGAGGAGGGTGTGTCTGCAATAATCATGATGCTACAGCCTTCTATCAGCTAATCCAGAACTTTCCTTGCTATATCCAACAGTTCCAACTAAAGTTCCTTTTCTAAGACAAATTTAAAAGGCAGAAACAACAAGAACAAGAACAGAAGTGGAAGAAGAAAGCATGACTATGTTAACGAGGGAGAAGATGACAACGAAAGTATCCAAAAGAAGTGGGCATATATGATAAGAAGAACAGTAATATGCTAATGTTAAGCCTCTGACATACATCATCACATTGAAGCCATCCAACAACGTTATGAATGTCTGCAAAGTGCGAACAGGAATGTATCATAAACCACTGCAATTTTTGCTGAGCATATGCCAAGTTACCTAGAAGTTGCAGATACAGATCTCCGCAAGCTTAGAGAAGGAGATTGGAGGAGATCCCTGACAAGATGGGGTTGTGAGGAGTAAGATGGGCTTTTGTATGACTAACTTCAGAATCAAAAAGGGAACATTTAATGCACATCCCTAAAGAGGTCCCTCACCTACAAAACTACACCCTAGACGACTCGCCCCCTTTAACCAAAGGCATAACTACTGCTCTGGCCCCCTGTCACGCTCAGAGATGGATTTAAGTACTAAACATCATTGACTTTAGTGCAACTAAAGGAAAACTTGAAAGCCTCAAGTAAGAAGCATGTTATAAAGCTGCTGTAACCGTTACACGATCATGTTAAATAGACGTAAGTCGGGTGCCTTGAAAGCCCAATCATACTTCTTACCCAGCAACTCATACAGAGAATTCAGAATCGATTTCCAAGATTCCCCTGCTTCTCTCCCAGCGACATCCGCAAAGTGTGCAGCGCTGCTGTACACGTGCAGCCTGTCTATACACTCGAGTACAAGGTTGATCATTCCCTGGAAGGGTAGAAAAATCCCCATCAGAAACTGCGATTCTGCTCACGGGCAAAAAAAAATGCTCAGTCGTTTTTTTTTTTTTAAAAAGCCTGGTGTAAAGTAAGTCCGTTCATCATAAAGAACACTGACCTCATTTACTCAAAGGACAGGAAGAAACACGCTTGCATGTGAAATAAAATGTTCCTGAAATGATTCGAGTGGTTTTTAAATCCTGAGTGCTGTTCTCAAATAGAAGCAGAACAATATAAAAATACGTACTTCATACTTACATTTGCAAGGCTTAATGGTAGAATGATGAATCCGTCATAACAGTATTCTACCGTAAGTGAAAGGGTTCAGTGTGCGCCACCCCAAAATATGCCACTTTGGCATAAGGATTATTTTGGGCTGAAGGCAAGTGAGAAAAAGTGGACACGGAAAATTCGCTACCCTTCTCCATTCCACCAGGAAGGGCAGGAGGATGCTTGAGACAATGTTTGATCTACACATCAAACCAGCCCTTAACTGCCCACTAGTTTCTCCCATATATTTCCTTCCCACAATTTGTTGACCCCCCCCCAGGCTCAAAATTCCTTTCATCTTATCACTTCCCTACAAATTTATTATTCTTTGTGTTAAGACGCTATGTAAACCTGAGTTCTAACCACTCCTTGGAGTTACCCATCACTGAGTACTCCCATGTATACACATGGTGCACACATTAATAATCTATTCGTTGTTCTCTTGTACATCTGTCTTTTGTCGGTCTAAACTGCAGGGCCCCAACCAATGAACCTGAGCAGAGGAAAATGATTTTTCCCCCTACCCTGCATAAGCATAAGAGCAGATCCTTACTTTTAGGGAGGATACCATCATCATCATCATTCCTTTTTAATAGTAAACTGAAGATATACTAAATTAATAAAGAAAAGCTCATGAAAACATATCTTTAAGGCAAATCAAAAATTCATTACAGAACTCTGTAAGAAGCTGTCTACTTTTCAAATTATGCTTTTACTATTATTTCTAGATCAAGGTTGTCAAAACGAGGCAAAGCCCATGAAAGGAAGAGCTAGAAAGAGTTGACAAATTAAATCAACTTACTTCACACAAAGAATGTAAGAGACATTATGACCCTAAGAGCATTTCTAGGTTCCCATTCAGATTGTCTTATATGAGAAATTGAAAAAAACACTAACCCAAGTCAATATTTTAAATTTTCACAGCCCAATATTTCATTTTATTTTTCTAGATATTAAATAAGTGCAGTATACCTAACAGTTTGGCATGTACAAAAAGAAATGATCCCAATAAACTATTCCATGTTGCTATTATAGGTTTATGTTGACATTTCCTGTGCTTTCATGCCATTATGAGCTCTAGATAGGTCATTTCTTTTGTACACAGTGAAAAAAATCCTCAAAAATTAATGTAAGTTTCAAAGGCTTTTGATGGAAAATTAGGAAACAGTTTTAAAACTAGAAGAACATAGATTTAGGAACTATGGGAACTCAACCACGTCCACTAACCATTTTTCTTAAATACTTTTTACAAAGATACTTTCACTCAGAAAAATGCATTAATCCACATACAGGGAACACTGAGAAGAATGGGAACACTTGCTGATCTGGCCTGATTTGCCAGCTCAACTCTGACATCCTCCCACTGAAATTCTTGAATACGTGGTACTATTTTGGACACTAGCATCAGGACCATTAGATGTACCACTTGGTCCTTCTGTTATTCTGCCTATAAAATATGCACTTGAGCTCTTTTTAGCAGGGGAACTTGCAGAAAATAAAATCACAGAATCTTAAGATATGCAAAAAGAAAAAATGGGGGTGCTCTGTCCAAGCAGGGAGTCTGCAGTCTGCCTCCCAGGTGGCCCTCTCCCAGGCAACTTCCACCCCAAACACAAAGCTCCAGTGGATCCTGAAGCACTTCCAAGGAGCCCCAAGGAACCTGCTGAACACTTCGAAAACCCTTGTGCTTTCCAAAGCCTGTATCCATTTAGACGCTTTGAGAGTCTGTTTTTATATAACGAGCATAAAGCAAACTACTGTGCAGCAAGGATAAGAGTGAAAGCTGAGCAGACAGTAAAATAAAACGTCTTTTGCCAGAGAAGCGAAGAGTCCATCTTTTAAAATTAATACTTACTGAGAGAGAAATAAAAACCGTTGCAGGATTCCCCCAAGGCCTGGTTCCCTTGTTCCCTTGTACAGCAGTACACCTGCTCATGTATATCTCAAAATGCAGATGTCAAATAGACAGAGAATTTTCCCCACCAAGAAGTTGTTTCCCCAAGACAATGACAGAAAAGAAACGATCATTGGTAGAAACTCACCTCTTCCTGGAAGAGATTTTGCCGATTTTTTAGAGCTCGTAATCTGTTCTGCTTATCTTCATGCTCTAAGTGCTCATCTGGCGGGTGGAAGTAGCCAATCAGGTCCTGCAGACTTAGACTTACAGACTCTATAGGTAAGTCTACAGTGGAAGCCTTCGCTTTTTTGCTGAGAGCATCAAGGCCCCTAAAATAAATAACAAATGTTTCTCCACATCAGTGACTCACGATTTTATTTTATTATTTTTTAGTCTATAGATGATTGAAAGCTTTACTCTCTCTCCCTATATGCTTGTAAAAGGAACACATAAGAAAGGCCCTAATTTTCCTCAAACAAAAATAATGAATATATTCAAATGAGAAATGTTATATTCCGTCAAATATATATAATGCTATATTTAAAACACCAGTATCAAGAGAAACTCATCTAGAAGAAAATCTAAAGGATCTGGAGAACCAATGCCTACAAAACCAATGGTCTAAATATTTAGAAACCAACTGATTTTCATTTTAAAACACTATATACTTCACCGTTTGAGATGCAATTTCCCAGGCTCATAATTCTGACATTTACTTGTTGTTTTGTTTTGTTTTTGGCATAAACACCGTTAACTGCTATGCTGTCACTGACACTCACTGCCATCCTGCCTAATTCCTGCCAATTTAAAGATATATCCCAATGATAATAATTTAGAAAATTCACTTATTAATCAGAAAACAATATATTAACATGCTTTTCCATTGTCTGAAAGAGATGTATTTAAGAAGTAGATTACGAAACAGCATCGAGTTGCATTTTCTAGCCTTTGAAGAAAAGCATATGACTGGCATGTAAATGTGTTAATTTGTTGGTCTTCTGAGACTCTTAATTTTAAAACTCATAGCTTTGTATGTATCTGGAAAGAAACACTTTAAAGCATAATGTTTGTAAATCAAAATTATTCCAAAATAAAAAGCTCAGTAAAAAAATACCCAACAGATACCATAAAAGAATGGGAAAATGCCTATACTACAGTTGATATAGTAACACTCATATTAGTCATGACAAAATTTGATACATAAAATATTATACTGCCTTTTCTGCCCTCTGCATCGGCAAAATTATATGGCAATATTTTATTCCAAGGAAATATTTCTTTCTAGTTATCTGACTGTATTACAATTTATATTTTAAAAAACAATAAAAACCTTATAAATGAAAAATTAGCTTACCTTTGAACTTTATGATGCTATTATTTAAAATATATCATCATTTACATAAATATTACTAATAATTTTGGAATATTATACTTCAGCTTTATAAACAGTTCAAATAGTAAAACTGTGTGACTATCTTAAAGTTTCTACCTGTAATTCCAAATCAAGTATATCAATGAAATTCATCTATTACCTTGTCTTGTCATCTATGCAAGGCCTTCTATGCCCAAAAAGCAACAGAAATGACTTGTCAGAAGAAAATTATTTCTCCCTTTTTAAAATGAATACTCATATACAATGTAACATTGCTGTTCTAAACATTTTAACCCATTAATTCTAGTTGAATGATAAATACAACAAAGTCAAATTCAAATCCCATCATGCAAAAGTAAATAAAATTCAAAAGTAATTCAAATATAATATCTACATTTTTCAAACCTAAAGAGAAATAATAGCAAATGTCAGTTTTTAGGTTATTAGGTTGAATATATCTGCTATCAGAAATGTAACCATTCAATTGCTTTCCAGGAGAAGCCTCTTGTCAGACAAATGCTATCCAAGGCTCTTAAAACTGTTAATGATATTTCAGCAACATCTTTTTCATTCCATCTCCCAGCATAATGGATATTTTAAAAAATAAACAAATGGGACCTCATTAAACTCAAAACCTTTTGCACAGCTAAGGAAATCATAAACAAAATGAAAAGACAACCCACAGACTGGGAGAAAATATTTGTAAATGATATGACCGACAAGGGATTAGTCTCCAAAATTTACCAACAGCTCATGAGGCTTAATATCATCAAAACAAACAACCCAATCAAAAAATGGGCAGAAGACCTAAATAGATATTTCTCCAAAGAAGACATACAGGTGGCCAAGAGGCATACTGAAAAGATGTTCAATATTGCTAATTATTAGAGAAATGCAAATCAAAACTACAATGAGATATCACCTCACACCAGCCAAAATAGCTATCATCAAAAAATCCACAAACAATGAATGCTGGAGAGGGTGTGGAGAGAAGGGAACCCTCCTACACTGTTGGTGGGAATGTAAATTGGTACAGCCACTATGGAGAAGAGTATGGAGGTTCCTTAAAAAATTAAATATAGCATTGCCATATGATCTAGCAATCCCACTCCTAGGCATATATCCAGAGAAAAACATGGTCCGAAAGGATACATGCACCCCAGTGTTCATTGCAGCACTGTTTACAATAGCCAAGACATGGAAGCAACCTAAATGTCCATTGACAGAGGAATGCATAAAGAAGATGTGGTACATATATGCAATGGAATATTACTCAGCCATTAAAAAGAATGAAATAATGCCATTTACAGCAACATGGATAGACCTAGAGATTGTCATACTGAGTGAAATAAGACAGAGAAAGAAAAATATCATATGATATCCCTTATATGCGGAATCTATAAAGAAACGATACAGATGAACTTATTTACAGAACAGAAACAGATTCACAGACTTAGAGAACGAACTTATGGTTACCAGAGGGGAAGGGATAGTTAGGGAGTTTGGGATTGACATGTACACACTGCTATATTTAAAATGGATAACCAACAAGGACATACTGTATAGCACAGGGAACTCTGCTCAATGTTATGTGGCAGCCTGGATGGGGGTGGAGATTGAGGGAGAATGGGTACATGTATATGTATGGCTGAGTCACTTTGCTGTGCACCTGAAACTATCACAACATTTTTAATTGGCTATACTCCAATATAAAATAAAAAGTTAAAAAAAATGTTAATGATTCTAAGTTTTAGGACTATCCAATAAAGAGACATTTTTCATCTTAATTTATCAAGGACAAAAAAAAATGAAAAAAAAATAATTGGGTGAAATCAAAGGTAGTAGAAGCATGCTATGTCACAACAGAAATTAAAGCCATGAATTCCAGGTCTACATCTTATAATTTGAAGATTGAATCATGTTACAAACATACATTCCTCCCTTATCCCATTTACTTCAAGAATACATTTATTCACTAATATGTATAAAATGGATAACTAGTAAGAACCTGCTGTATAAAAAATAAATTAAAAAATTTAAAAAAAATTTTTTTAAAAAGAATACATTTATTAATATACCTAGAGGAAAAAAAGCTATACCCTATTTTTTTTTTTAACAGTGCAGAAAAATAGAACCCTTTCCCCTATACGTGAAAACAAATGCAAACACACACACACCCTCACACACACCCCACCACCACCACTACCCTAACCTTGGGGAGAGAGACCAGAAGGGTCACAGAAAATAAACTGCATAAGAAAAATACAAATGAACAAAAACAAAACAGATCTCAACTTCCACTCTAAGAAGTAAAAAAGAAAGGTGTGAGTTTACATTTTTTTAAATGAGTCTCTTAATAGTATATAAATCTACATTAATAAAATGAATACCTAAAAAATTTTACTTTGAAAAATATGTGGATATTGTAAAATATTATAAAGATATTGAGGTTTTAAATACTTTTAGTGCTTTCATGAATGTGACAGAAGGATCAAACTATGTTACTTAAAATAACATACCCTTTACAATGTTCTGTAATTATGTAAAACTTTTCAAAGTTTCTAAGCTATATTAAAGAAGCTATATTAAATTACATTAAGCTATATTAAAGTTATATAAATTCAGGAATTCAAATAGTTCAGTAACATTAACAAGCACATAAGTAAAATCCATATATATAGAAATATATATAAACATGATGAATTAAATAATATAACCAGCGGGTGAGTATTCTAGAAAGAAAAGAAGAGAAAAAAATAAAGCTAAATTAAAACTTAATTTTTGAAAAACTAATACATAATTAAGGTCAGTTAAGTGTAAAAAAGAGAAACAGACTCATTGTCTTCATCCATAGCATCTGTTACATGATCACAGGAAAGAGACACACTTTTAAAAGGAGATGCTGGATAACTAGGAAAAGATGGTAGTTTGATGATGGGCTTGTGATTAGAAATCTGAAGGAGAAAAAAATATCAATATAGAACTAGCAAAGATTAGACTACATTTGCCAGGGGAAACATGGAATCTCATGTCGAAATACGAATTCCATGTGTCAACTACGTCTGAGTTGCTTTCAGCCAAGATAAAGTGAAACAACCCTCCTCCCCCTCCAAAAAAAACACAAGACAAAATATTTGGAGAAGAACACATTTCAAGACACTGGACATCAAGAAATAAAGGATAGATATGATAACAACCAAGGTGAGTCCTACAATGGCTCCACTTTGCTTTAGGAGAATTTCTAGGCCATGATACAGGTATGGGAACCCAGGTGAGGCAAAGAAGACTCCCTGAGTTGAGGAGACATTGCTGAGCATCTGGGAGACCAAGGTTGCTAGAGTTTGCAGGACACAGTACCAGAGAGGAGACCACTACACAGGAGTGGACTCTAGAGAAATACAGAGGGTCCCCCTCAAATATTCAGCAGAGGGCTGATCAACACGTACACGTGAGAAAACTACCAGGGCAGGGAACAAAGCCTTCTGAAATAATTAGAGAAAACAGTAACCAATACTCACACGGGATGTGAAATGGTGCCTCCTCCCATCAGTCATATTGGGAACCCTCATAATTCATGGGGCATCAGGTTGAGTATACAGATGGTCTTGCCTCAAGAGTGGGGAATAATTAGCCCTAGATTTAACACGGATCTGCTCCCACCCCAAAAATCCTAAAAGCAAATTCCAGAAGAATCAAACATAACCAAGTAACTTAACTGCCTCCCAGAAAAACTCAAAAATATTGACAGGAAGACAAAAATATCCAGTTCCCAACAACTTCACAATGTCTGACAACTAAACAAAAATGACCAGATAGGTAAAGAAGAATAAAATATAATCATCAATAAGAAGAAAACTCAATGAACCAAAAGAAAAAAAAAAGTCAGCCCAGAATGTTATACCCAGAAAAAAAATCACTTAAAATGAAGGTAAAATAGGACATTTTCAGACATACAGTAGCCAAAGTTTCCATCTCCAGGAGACCTGCACCATAAGAAATGTTAAAAGAAGCACTTTGGGAATAAAGATAAATTACCCATAGGAAATGCAAATCCTCAAAAAAGTAATAAAGATTAAAACACCTGAAATGGTAACTATATGCACAAAATATTAGGTGCATTTGTTATTATCTAAATCTATTTGAAATCTAATTGACCTTAAATAAAAATGATAAAAATGTAGTGTGGGGTTTATAACATCTATAAAAGCAAAACGTATGACAAAAACATCACAAAGACTGGGAGAGAAGTATACTGTTGAAATGTTCTTATATTGCTCACGAAGGTAAAATGACCTGAAATAGGCTGTGATAAGTTAAAGTTGTAGGCTAAACATCTTAAGCAACCACTAAAATAACAAAAAAGGAATTATAACTAATAAGCCAACAAAAAAAGGAGATAAGATGGAATTGCAGAAAATTCTCAACCCAAAAGAAGGTAGAAAAAGAAGGAAAAGGGACAAAGACCAGAAGGGACAAATACTAAACAAATAACAAGGTGGCAGGCAAACTTATATATCAATAATTGTATGAATATAAATGGACTAAACTTCACAATTAAAAGGCAGTGATTGCCACACTGGATAAAAAATCAAAACCCAACTGCGTACTGCCTAAAAGAAATGCACTTTGACTCTAAAGACAATAGTAAGTTAAAACTAAAAGATTTTTTTTAAAAATATACAATGCTAACACCAAGGAAAACAAGAGAGCAGAAGTGCTATATTAACATCATACAAAGTTGATGTCATAGCAAATATCACTAGGGATTTTAAAAAGGTGATTTCATAATAAAGGGGTCAGTTTATTATATCCTAAATTTTTTGATGAACCTAATAACAGAGCTTCAAAATACATGAAGAAAAAAATGACAGAACTGCCACGGAGAAACAGAAAAATCCAATTATAGTCAGATTTCAATACCCTTCCCTCAATAATGAATAGAACATATGGACTGAAAATCAGTAAGGAAGCAGAAGATCTAAACAACACTATCACCCAACTAGATCAAACTGACATTCTTTAGCACTCCACCCAATAAAAGGAGAATGCGCACATGGAACATTTATTTTACAGTGCACACAGAACATTTACCAAGATAGAACATATTCTGGTAGAGCAACTAACAGAAAACATTATGAAAATGTCTGAGAGGACTTGTAATTGAGTTGATTAGTATGACCTTGGCTATGAAGGTAACAGAAGAGGGACCGGTGCTTAGACTGAGTTATAACACTGTTCCTGGTTCAACGACAGACTAAGGGCTGTAATTTGTTCAGGCTGCCTCGGAGTAGCCATGCCTGTCTCTCCATGCAACCTACATACATCCACCTGTGCACCTCCTGTGCATCTCTAGATTACTTATAGGACACAATACAATGTAAATACTATGTAAATAGTGGTAAATACAATGTAAATGCTATGTATATAAACAGTTCCCAGCATGCAGCAAATTCAGGTTTTGCTGTTTGGATCTTCCTGGGCCATAAAACATGTCTCAGTAAATTTAAAAGCATTCAGTTTTACAAAGTATATTCTCTGACCACAGTGATATTAAATTAGAAATCAGTAACAGAAAGATCTTTGGAAAACCCCAAATATTTGGAAACTGAACAACCTATTGGTCAAAGAAGCAATTAAAAGGGAAACTGAAACACAGCACGGCAAAGAGTGAGAGATGCCACTAAGGACAGATATTTTAGCACTAAATGACATAAGAAAGGTCTCAAATCAATGATGTCAGCCTTCATCCTCTGAAACCAAAAAAAGAAGAGTAAATTAAACCCAAGGCAAACAGAAAAAAAGATTAAAGATCAGAATGGGAATCAGATAATCTTTTTAAATGATCATCCCTCCCTCAGTATCTACTGGGGGGGTTGGTTCCAGGACCTCTCTCAGATATCAAAATCTGTGGATGCTCAAGACCCTTATATAAATTGGTGTAGTATTTACATATAACCTACACATACTCTCCTGTATACTTTATCTCTAGCTAACCTACATAATACAATGTAAATACTATGTAAATAGTTGTAAATGCTACGTAAATAGTTGTCATCATGCTTCAAATTCAAGTTTTGCTTTTTGAAACATTCTGGAATTTCTTTCCTAATATTTTTGATCCATGGTTGGTTGAATACACAGATGCAAAATCCTTGGATACAGAGAGCTAACTATAGTTAAATATGGGTTATATAACTAACCTATTTTATCAGAATAAGTATAATAAATGAATTTCATTAAAATAACCCAAACAAAAACTGAATTTCAATATGAAGCAGCAAATATATAATTCAGTAAATACTTTTGCCACAGAATCCAAATTTCCCATGTTTGGTTCTCTATCTAATCAATTTAGCAAGTGTTAGATTCTAAAATTAAGCTTCCAAATCACAGACACTACTTTTTTAAAAAAAATATGATTGGTCTTGAGCAAAGAGCAAATGTGCAAAAGCAAATCACATCCAAGATGAATTATCGTATCTCAATCAACATACAAAGTGCCATTTAAGGCATACCATCACTACATTAAGTCTAAACATGGATATAGTATCTTTCTGACAAAATATGTTTTAAAACAAATAATCAGTTTTTTCTCTTGCTTGCCAAATGGAATCTCCATAGTGCCTCTGAAAATACCACACAAGTCACAATGTAATAAAAATTTGTCTTTTTGTAGTTGAAGAAGTCAGTAGTGATGTATATAATTACATAGAAAACAGACTATTTTAAAGATTTATGATTATTTTCCTCAATCCTTATAGAACTGATTAGGCTATAGTCAAAAAGAACCATGGAAAGAACAAGATGGAAAAAAATCTAAGTTGAACTGATCCTAAAATAAGTTATAATTTCAAAGTCAAAAATTTATTTGTTACAAGAAATAAGTACCATAAAAAATGATAAGAATCTGATGCTTACCCCATCTCTAAGCCTGACTCCATCTAAAAAGGGTTAGGGTTTAGATGAGGCAGAGAAGTGAGATAAATACTAAGGATATGATGAAGCTGAACGCTGTGCACATTGTTTGATTTCATGAAAGTATGCACACAAATGCACACACACACAGTGGGATGGTTTATAAAAGAAGCAGAGAGTAATTAAGTGAATATTTATATAATCTTGGGTGGCAAAGGTCTTTCATATGCTGATTTATAGAGTAAACTATGATGAAAGAACACTTTAAAATCTTTTCCAAACCAGTAAATTGGGAAAATATTTGCAATTTATATACGATTATAGGAAATTAGTATCTCTAACATAACAAAAGCTCATAACAGCCTAATAGAAATACTATCAAATAACAGGGTAAATCACAAAGAAAAAAATAAATGAAGAAAATTGGTCTACACCCATTTTTCACAAGTCTCACATAAATGCAAATTTTTAAAATAATTATAAGTAAATATGTACCTACTATAAATATATACATATACACATATATATCACTTTTTCCCATCAAATTGGTAAGCTTAAAGAGATACATAATATCCATCACCAACCAGAGTATATACTGGCATAATGTTCCCAGAAAACACATTGGACACAAGTTTGATTTAGTTTTGTAGATAGGCAATTGTTTCCATTATTAGGGTGGGAAAGGTTACTTATTGCAAGAATCGTTCTTTTGAGTTCAAAACTCACAAAGTATGTAGGCTGTGCTACCTTCAGTGTGAAAGGGCTAGCACAGGGATATGTTATAGAATAATTCTGACACACAGCTATCAATTATAAGTTACACATACAATTTTTAAAACCACAGTCTTTTTTTAAAAATTCATTTCAAAGAAAGACATAAAATCATCTCACTAGCATTTTCTAATGGGTTCTGCAGAACTGCCAAATTGTATGAGATTTACCACCATAGTATATTTTAGAATTGTCTACTTGTAAATCTGATAAGAAAATTAAAATAAAATATTAAACAACCACCACAACAAAGGACAATGTACCTAATAAACCTATTGAAAAGGAAGACCGTGCTCCGGATGACACGTGCTGTCCGTGACTCTTCATGCTGAGATCTGGATAAATTTAGGCCATCATCCATGTGACCTTCATGATGCATAATAGCCTGCACGAAAGCAGAAATAACGCCATGACTCCCAATATCTCTTTTTCAAATGGGTGTTAAGAAGTAGGCAACTCAAAAAAGTGAGCCATGACAGTAAACAGAGTCAAAACACAGCTGAAGGGAACTGTAAGCTGTCAGGTTCAGGTTAAATAATATGCGCAGGTCCCTGTACAAATTAGTCATTCAATATATTTATTCAGCTATTGTTTTAAAGATGAATCAGTTGTTGTTTTAAAGAACCAATCAATAAATATATTGATTTGAAAACCAATCACTAGAATGTTTTCACATATCTATGTTCAATGATTCATCCACCATCTAAGCAAACTCTGAACAAAGAAGCAAAGGAAAACATTACATGGGATACCAGTTATTCAGTAGTTCTGAACATAGCTGGGTTCATTAATAAGTACTGAGCAATGCTTCTAAGGCACGTCAGTTCTTTAAAAAAAATGTGTTTTTATTTTATTAGTTCTTTTGTTAGCTTTATGTTTTTGAACATTCTATGAAAGAACAACATGAAGAGATAAGTGCAAAATATTAAGTGAACAGTTGAATGAATTTCACAAAGTGAACAAACCACGTAACCAACACCCAGATCAAGAAAGAGAACAACATGGCACCTTAAGACCTGCCCTGGAGTTCCCGTCCTGCCCCGTCCACCACAATGGTCCCCATCTTCACGACTTTCAACAGCAAAGGTCACTTGTGTGCTATATGTACATGGAACCATTTGTGTCTAACTTCCTTCACTCAACACTAACAGCAAGATGTTTCTAGAACATTTAATCAGGTATACTGAACTAAAATTAGCAACCAGGACTAAAATCATAAACTATCTAGAAAGCAATGTAAAGAGGAACTCCTAATACCAAAATCAATGAGACAGATACATCTGTATTCAAGGTCAATTTTGTAGCCTTAAATGCCTTCATTGACAAAGAAACAAATGACTCAAGTGAAGGAACGTATTACTCACTTTAACACTCTAAAAAAGGAAAACAAATTAAATAGAAAAGGGGAATTAATGAAGATAAAAAGAGAATTTAATGAACTAGAAATCAAATAAAATACGAGAAAAGGTTGAATAAACCCGAAATGTTTATTTTTTGAGAAGATAAATAGTTAAACCTCTCACCAACCAGGCTAAGGATAAAATGGAAAGAAAGAAAAAAACACAGAGAAAAGAATATAAGATACAAAAGACATTAAAATTATAAAATGATAATAAGACAATGCTATATGGAATTTAATGGCCAAAAAAAAATTTTTTTTAATTTAAGAACATAACTGACTACTCCAGAGGACAAGGATGGCTTCCCAGCAAGTTAAAAATCATCAAAAGGAATCTACCCAACAAAGTAGAAAATTTGAGGATACCAATTTATTAAACAGAGATTGGAAAGGAAATTTAAGATCCAATTTTTAAAAGATTATAGGACTAGACAGTTTTACAAGTGAGCTCTAATGAACCTTCAAAGAAATGATACTCTTAACGGTAGACTAGTCAGTGAACTACGACCGCTGACTATTTTTATATAGCCTGTGAGCTATGAATGGTCTACAATTTTAATGGCTGAAAAAAGACCAAGAAAAGAATATTTCATGAAACCTGAAAATTGTATGAAATTCAAATTTCAGTACCCATAAACAAAGAAAAATTCATATATAAATTTCATATATAAAATGAATATATATGCTAATTCTAGATAAATTCTAAATAAAACATAAATAGAATCTAATAAGATTTCAAAAGAATAATAAACTAGGCCAAACTGGGTTTAGTCTATGAATGTAAGGATTCTTCAATATCATGATGTCTATTAACCTATTTATCAACAAAGTAAAAGACACTAAAACATGATTTTTTTCTCTCTTCAAATGATAAAATTTAGCAATCATTGCTAATTTTTTTAAAAGTCAAATAAAATAGAAATAGCAGGATATTATTTAAATATATAAACTATTTCAACTGTCCACAGGATGCAAGAAGGCATAACTTCTGTGAAAGAGGAGTGAAAATTCACAATAAGAAGTCATACTGGGATGAACAACCAGAATAGATGAAAAGACAGCACGCTGAGATAAAAGTGACCTGGGTGAGATAATGAAAAAGACAAGAAAACTAAAATTTCAAAGGCACGGAGAGACATTAAGGAACAGAACTGCATCAAAGAAAACAAAGTGAGTGATTTGGGGGACACATTTGAGAAGCAAAATGCAGAGACTGGGTAAGAACGACAGGAATGCCAAAGGGGAAGACGGCTGACCTGGAGGAGAGAAACTAGCTGTGCTCCTGAGAAAGAAATTACAACTGTAAGAAAAGGAGGCCAAAGATATGCTGCACAATTCTCCTCTCAGTTTTAAAAGACCTACGTGTGCTGATTAAAAACCCTTGGTGACACAGACATAGAGAACAGACCTCTGGTCGCTGAGGAGGGGCGGGAGAGGACTGGGAGTTTGGGGTTAGCAGATGCAAACTATTATATAGAGAATGGATAAACAACAAGGTCCTACTGTATAGCACAGGGAACTATATTCAATATCCTGTGATAAACCCTAATGAAAAATGTATGTATATGTATAACTGAATCACTTTGCTGTACACCAGAAACTAACACAAAATTGTAAATCAACTATACTTCAATAAAATAAATTTTAGAAAATCCTTGGTGACAGATGCATTTCATAATTCAGAGTTTTCAGGGTTTTTTAAAAATGTAATACAATGTATTAACTGTATATGTGGAACACCCAGTATGGCAGGTGCATCACTGCATAATCCATAAATTTATATTTCTGCAGCAAAACATGAATATCCACATTAAGTGGGATACATAAAACCTATGAAAAGTGATTCAGACATTTTTTTAGCTAACCAAGGTTTTATTCATATGAAACAACAGAAGGTCAGTTTCAAATATGTAAAGATTTGGCGAATATACCACCAACATGCTTTTCTCGAAAAATAAAATGATTTGAAGATACTAGCTAACTGGGAAATGTATAAAAATTAGGAGATCTAGACTGAGAAGTCCTCACCTGTCATGAGCACACTGAAGTCTCTCGATAAAGATTTAATATAATAGATGGTTCTAGAAGTAGTAATACATTTACAGTAGAGATTGTATAAGATTATCTCTTCTATGGCCTATAAAGTCTGTTTCACATGTTACTTTATTAATGTAAATAAGACTGGTTAGCTTCTCAACATCCCTGTCAAATTCTTCTATAAAGCAAGCTCTTTGTTAGCCTATGATGTAGAATGTAAGTCCCACTCTGACTTTAATCCATGGTTAAGGAATAAGAGAGTGGAGTAATAATAATGGCAACAGGGTGAGGGGTAAATGAAATGAGTGGAGAGCATTGAAAATGTTGAAGGTGACTGATGGATGGATACACAGGGTCCACTGGACCATTCTGTTTTCTTTGCATATATTTGAATTTCCATAATAAAAAGTTAAAAACAGCGAGGCTCAGTCGCGGGACAGAATGAACGTTATACAAATACTGAATACAAACATATTATATTTATGAGCCTAGATCAAAGACCCCAAAGACAAGCGACCGTATTATAACGATTATACGGGTCTGCGGGCGAGTTGTCCCAGGCTCTCCATCCGAAGCTCTGAGGAAGGTGGTACAGGGACGCACTTAAGCCCGACTCCATCAAAGCTGGATTAGCTTCCCACTCCACTAATATCAGCACTGGTCACTCTAAAAAGATAGCAATAACCTTGAACAGTCCATACTGGAATGTGTATATGTTACGATTAGGAAATCTACTGAAAATAAAAATTTCTTCCCCACTACTTCCCTTCCAAGGTCTATTACAGAAATAATAGTTATCCTGTTATCTGATTCTGAGTACTGTTACATGGCGGTGTAAAAACATGAAATGTGAACGATCTAGTATCTATGCTATGTACTTGCCATAAAGAAGCTCACAAATTAGAGAGAGACAGATGTAGCCTAGTAAATAAAATAGCACAGAGAGTGTATATAAAATTTAATCATACACAAATATTATGAGAACACAAAGGAGGGTGTACTAGATGAACTTAGATTGGAAGAACGTCTAAGATCATCTTTAAACTTAACCCCTGGGGGATGGATAGGAAGTGAATGGAGGAAAAAAAGAAATTTAAAAGGGCATTCCAAACAGAGGAAACGGTATGTGCAAAGGCACAGATGTGGAAAAGCCACGTTTCTTTGAGGCATTGGAAGGAATGTGGCTGGTGTGCTGGGGAACCTGAAGACACCTAGAGACTGGACAAAGGATAGGAGAATGGGGCAGAGACAGATGGGAGGCAGGTCAGGAAGGGCGTCACATACTATCAAAAGGTGTAACTGTTGTCTTGTAAGCGATGGGGTGTCAGTGAAGGACTCAGAGGTGAGTGTACGAGCACGTCTGCAGATGAGTTTGGGGAATAACAGAAACGAAACTCACAAACACTAAACATTTCTATGCATGAGCATTATTGAGCACTGTAAAAAAGATACTGTACACACAATCCCAGCAGCATCACAGAGGACACAGTGAATTAGGCAGACCAAGCTAGTGTCCAGAAAAGAGTAGAGTATTTCTTCACTTAGTATTTAAATCAGTGATGTAACATCCAACGCTGTTCACTTACAAAAACCAGAGAGTTTATTAGGGTGGAACTGGACCTCTAGCATGTAAATTGCAAACATTAGCAGGTGGCTGAAAGGGTTAGCTACTTCTTTTTGTCGTGCGTTTGTGTTTTTCGTTCATTAATAACGACTGCCGTAAATACTGTTTTGAAATACTCTTACCTTACGTTGTATGGATCCCATTCTCACAGATTTCACATCCACAGACTGGTAAGTTAGCCACAAGCCCGTGTTGATATGCTGTATATAGCACACTGAGTCTCCGTATTTTATTTCAGAGGTTCCCATGCCATCAACTTCTTTTCTCACCCCTACATCCAATTTTTCCTAAGAGAGAGAGAAAAAAAAGATAAGAAAAGGTTTTAAAAATAGTAGTTTATATCGAAAAAACTTTGCCTTGTTGTAAATAATGTTCCTTGAAAAATGCAACTCTCTGCCATCCTCTGAAATAATAATGGTCAAATGTTCCATGCTAGCAGTTCAACCTCGACTGAAAACTGAAGTAGGAGATTGCAGAGATAAATAACATATTCCTGAATTATTCATACTGGCAGAAAATTATTTTGGCCATAACACAAAATTTTATATTGCTTCATGGCAAACTCCAAACCAGAGATCTTAAAATCAGTAATTCAGGCTTCATATTCTTTCCAGATTATTATTTTTGTGATTGATGACTAAGAGCATAAGTTTGAGGGACAGAAAAGCCAATTTTGAGTCCAATCTCTGCCACTTATTACGTCTGTGACCTTAGGATAAGTTAATTAAACGTTTTAAGCCTCCGTTTTCTCATCTGTAAATACAGCTAACAAGAGACTCTCCCCCAGAGTATCAGAAAACATGAGATAATGAATGCAAAGTTCTCAGCACACTGCCTGAGATAAAATAAACACTTCAATAAATTCTAATGATTCTGACCATGAAAATGGTATTGATAATGGTGATGATGATTTCCTTCTTCATAAGGATGTTAGACATAATGATGATTTCTTTCAAACTAATCAAGGCTATAATTCAGTTTCAACTACTTGCAGTTTCTAACTCGGACCACAGAGGTATTCACTCCTAAAGGGCTGTCATGCTAAGCTCCCTATGCTATGAAGAAGCAATCAGTCCTCTGATACCAACTAAATGTTTCTTTTAAATCCCTATTTATTTTTTATAAAATTATTTATTTATTTATTTTTGGCTGCGTTGGGTCTTCGTTGCTGTCTGTGGGCTTTCTCTAGTTGCGGAGAGCGGGGGCTACTCTTTCTTGCGGTGCACAGGCTTCTCATCACAGTGGCTTCTCTTGTTGCGGAGTACGGGCTTTAGGCGCACGAGCCTCAGCAGTTGTGGCACGTGGGCTCAGTAGTTGTGGCTTGCAGGCTCTAGAGTGCAGGCTCAGTAGTTGTGGTGCACGGGCTTAGCTGCTCTGAGGCTCGTGTGATCTTCGCAGACCAGGGCTCGAACCCGTGTACCCTGCATTGGCAGGCAGATTCTTAACCATTGCGCCACCAGGGAAGCCCCTAAATCCCTATTTATTTCAATGCTTCTTCCTTCAATTTTCCCTCCCATGCTTCATTCTGATCTTCAAGAACACATTGTCTTGAAGTTCTGTAGAGTTCTTAAAATAACAGCAAAAAAACCCACAAAAACCTAATGTTCTTTTGGTTACAATACCTCCTTTTGTGATTTCTTATTCTTCTCCTTGGTCTAACTTTCCTTGTTACATTTACTAAGTTTCATCTATTTCTTTGGCTATTTGATTGTCGTGTGAAGTTAGTGCCAGTTACACAAATGTTTTTGAAGATTAGGTTGGAATAAATTTTATGTTTCTTACATAAAAAGGAACAATTCAAGTAAAACAGATTTTTTATTTCTCATGGTATTATTGCACCATACTAATAGTTAGCAACTCCAAAATAATTACGGACACTCTGCCAACAATTGAAAATTTAAATTTAAATGAGTTGCAATTCTTTTTTTTTTTTTTTTTAAAGTAACAAACACGGGGCCTTGGATTGCCATCTGTTACTTCTTTTTTTTTTTTTTAAAGTATTTGTTTTTATTTATTTATTTATGGCTGTGCTGGGTCTTCATTTCTGTGCGAGGGCTTTCTCTAGTTGTGGCAAGCAGGGGCCACTCTTCATCGCGGTGCACGGGCCTCTCACTATCGCGGCCTCTCTTGTTGTGGAGCACAGGCTCCAGACGCGCAGGCTCAGTAATTGTGGCTCACGGGCCCAGCTGCTCCGCGGCATGTGGGATCTTCCCAGACCAGGGCTCAAACCTGTGTCCCCTGCATTGGCAGGCAGATTCTCAACCACTGCGCCACCAGGGAAGCCCGAGTTGCAATTCTTAATGCAAAAAGGGTCAAGGTCATATAAGAAAGTGAATGCAATTATGAGTTAAGTTGATTTAACCATTAAGCAAATAACTTGAAACACTATTCTAAGAATCTGCAATAAAACAGATACTAAACCATTCCAATTTCATTCTATCAAACCATATAAACTACTAATCTACTTATACCAACCCTATAAATAGGAAAATTAAATTCTAGGGAAAATGTATAACAATGCAATTATCTCCTCAAAATAAAACAAGGAGCCTGTAACATTCTTTTTGTCTTTTATCCCAGTAAATTAGTATGTAGTCTATTTATAGGCTTGTGGATTGTGCTTTGAGAAGCCTCAGTTACTAAGTGCAAAAGTATGCTGTGTTTGCTTTTTACTGAAGTAGTTCACATCTCTCTCTGGATTAGAAATTTTAATTGTGAAACTTCATGATGACCAGGTTTTCATAATTACTCTGATCCTCAACTCAGGTAAGAGCTGCGAAAATGACATTACAGAAGAAAAAAAGAAGTGTGATTACTTGCTGAAGAAACACGAATAAATGGCAGTCATGCTCTTTCCTTCTTTTATTTCCTATCATTTTCTGTAGCTCAGGCTTAGGAGAAATTCAGGTGAAAATCATCCAGATGCTGTGACCAACCACCAAGTCAAGAAAACGTGACAGCTGGTAGAAGCTTCTAACAGATAATTAGTCTGTATTACTAGAAATAAAGTGTCCAGCTTAGGTGAGTAGTAATCTTCCTAAAACCCTATATTGGCTACCCTATATCTAAATTAGTGGCCTTTAGTTTCAGCATTGCTTTGAATTATTTTGTAAATCATCTAGATTTATTTTTCTTTTGAGTTACTCTGGGTTTGGGAAATGACGGTGTGGTTTAGTTGGGCTAATCCTCCCACAGATAACAGAAAATTTGGAAAAAATATTTTTCAGAATCTATTGGAAGGCACTTAAGAGGGACCAAAAGCAGAGAGAAAGTGAACAGCAGACTTCTCTCCAAAGACAGAGTACCCAAGTGATTTGTAAAAAGCAGCCTTTGCCTTGGGGCATGGCCCGCCCAATCTGCCTGGAGCTCAGGCAGAAGAAAGCTGCTGCTGTATTGATACTTGAGGTATCAGAGGACACAGTTTGGGGCTCACAAGCAGACATAATATTAGATAAGCTAAATCCTGGATGAGAAAAGTAGCCACAAAATCTGTTTATAAAATTTGCCCCAGGGACTTCCCTGGTGGCGCAGTGGTTAAGAATCCGCCTGCCAATGCACGGGACACGGGTTCGAGCCCTGGTACGGGAAGACTCCGCATGCCTAGAAGTAACTAAGCCCGTGCGCCGCAACTACTGGGCGTGCACTCTAGAGCCCGCGTGCTGCAACTACTGAAGCCCAAGCGCCTAGAGCTCGTGCTCCGCAACAAGAAGCCTCTGCAACGAGAAGCCACCGCAACGAGAAGCCCGTGCACTGCAAGAGTAGCCCCCGCTCGCCGCAACTAGAGAAAGCCCGCGTACAGCAACGAAGATCCAATGCAGCCAAAAATAAATAAAATTTAAAAAAAATTTGCCTCAATTCTTGCTGACCACTATACTATGCACGCTCAGGGGAGGCCCAGTTAATGGCAGCAGCTAGAAACCAAAATAACTGAGCACAAATAAATAGTACAAGCAACAGCCCACTGCCAAGGAGAGAAAGAAACCAGAGTTTCACTTGAGCAAGGTTCACTGCCTGCCAAAACCACCGTCACTCTTCAGAGAAAAAAACAAAACAAAAAACTACTCCCAATCCTTGCATTCAAACAATCCTACTCATGAATGCTTGGCAAATCTAATTTTCAACTGAGTATCAAAATGCTTCCAGAAGTAAAAAAGATCAGCCTGAAAAATAATAAGTGATATTTTGGCATTGGGTATACCAAACTGGCTCATGACTAAGTCAAAACTATTTCTGAACAACTGTCCTCATTAAATGATACATACTCATTGGATATACTCACTGGATAAAGTAGACTCATTAAGAAATTTAAACTAGTCCCATAGGATTATGTTTTTATTATACGGACAAAGTGGTTCAAAGAGAGTCTTCTAGCATTAATTGAAATCTTCCTTAAATGTCTCCAAATTATTCTGTCAAGTGGCTGATAGGAAGAAAACAAAGGCCTTTTATCCTTAGATGATGGATGGAGTGTTTGTTTTGGTAACAGCCAGTTCTCCTTAAGACAAATAATGGCTAAAGTTAGGAGAGTTAAAAGGTCCAAAAAATTTTATTTATTTGCTTCTTCATGGGGCCACATTTGGGCACAGAATAGTTGGTCACTGTGAAATAGGAGTCTAAAAATGCTACAGGGTCAGAGAAATTGCTGGGACTGACAGACCAGGCCAAGCTTAGCCCATCCAGGGCAGAGTTGCAAAAAAAAATAGACAGCTTGCTTTAGCCCTGGTGTTCAGAAACTTCACGAGGAGACACTCTGGTGGGTGAGTTTGTGGACAGAAGGGCTTTAAAACTTTTCTTGTATTGGGAGGTGTAAGCAGCTTTTGGCAGGATAAAAGCTCTTTGCAGGAAAGAGCTCTCTACAGGGGGCCCCTCTGTCTTGTCACTAACCTTACACCAGGTGCCCCCCATGCTCTACTCATCTCTGGCCCTAGCACACCTTTCAAATCTTTTGACCACACAATACCTTGCCTAATCCATTGGTTCTTTCCATAGATCAAAGAAGTCGAAATGAAGAATAAGTAATTAACAGATGACCAGATCTCTTCCCTAGCTTCTGCGTCATTAATCTCGCCAGCAAACTGTGTGAACAAGACAGCATCTAAAGAAAGATCACGAGGAATCAACAAGCCTGCACACACGCCTGCACGCAGTGGGAGACGGCGAGGACTCGGACCCCCTATCTCAATGGTTCACTGAGACGACTTCCCTGTTTCCCTTTAAAGGCTTTCATGGTTGAGCAGAATCTTCAGAGGTAGTTTTTGGGGGACACTGAGTCCACCATCTCCCCAGACTGTCAGCATTCTGATTAAAGGCAACTTTCCTTTCTATCAACATTTGTGAGTATCGATTTTGTGAGCAGTAAGCAGCGGGACCTGATTCAGTGACAGAGGGTCTTTGAGGGACTTCCATGGGGCAGTGAAACAAGGTCACAGAGCCTTAGGAGAAGCCCTCTCATATCTTGTACTATATTTCCCTCCTCTGGAGTGTGGGTGGAGCCAATGAATATGTTGGGACATCACTCCTGCAATTAGGTTATGTTATATGGCAAAGGTGAGACGATCTTGGAGATGTAATTAAGGTCCCTATTCAATTGACTCTGAGCAAATAAAATGGGAGGTTCTCCTGGGTGAGTCATACTTAATCAGGCGAGGTCTTTAAGGAGGGTTTAGGCTTTCCCTGAGCTCAGCGACTACAAACAGTGCGTCCCATGGGTTCCATTCTGCTTACAATCTTCCTTTCCAGGCCACTTGCACTATGGACTCCAGGCTTACTCAGTCAGCCTCACAATCTCAGAAAGCGAGTCCATGTAACACATCCCTTCATGTATACGTATCTCATGCTGGCTCTACCTCTCGTTAAACTCTGACCCATACACCTCATCTTTTTTTCATTGTTGTTTTTTTCTGGTTTTTTTTTTTTTCATTTTTAAGGACATTCATTGCTTTCTAATTTTACAAGCAATACATGTTCACTGCAGACAACTAAAGATACCTAAAAGTATAAAGTAAAAATTAATGATCACCCATACCCCATCCCTCCTAGAGATAACCATCATTAGCATCTTGATGCATTTCCTCCCAGTACCTACATTTTCTAAAAAATTGAAGTATAATTGGCCTACAACACTATGTTAGCTCCAGGTGTACAAAACAGTCATTCAATATTGCTATACGTTACAAAATCATCACCATGATGTCTAGCTACCATCTGTCACCAAAGATACTATAATATTATTAACTATATTCCCCATGCTGCACATTTCATCTCCTGACTTATTTATTTGTAACCGTTAAGTTTTTACCTCTTAGTCTTCCTAACTTGTATTTTAAACATTTTTTGAGCCAAGAATAAAAATCTCAAATAAAAACAACATACTAAAACTATGTCTTAAAAATATTTTGTTCTTTCTATTTTTGCCATTTGCTCCATAATCCTTGTAATCTCATTGGCAGTCTTATTTGAGGTTGGTATTCCATCATTTCAGCAGCAAAAGGTTTCTATTCATAGGGCGTGAGAGGGAAAAAACTGGAGGAAATCACCCACAGAGGAATATTTTTAGGGCATTTTAAGCTAAAAAAAATGACATCCTGGGGGTAGTATAATACGTGGGTGATTGGCAAGACCTACCTTATGATGAAAACTGACATTTCAACACACTAATGCAAGCAATGGTTAAAAATTCTAGGAGTAGAGAAAGTGAAGAATAGGTCTAAGAAAACGTGCATGAATCAAATTGAATTCTTCATGATATAAAATGTTTTCTTTAAGAAAAGACCAGCATAAGCATTTTGCAATATATATGTGCATCAAATCATCACATCGTACACCTTAATTTCATACATTATTAAATGTCAGTTATATCACAATAAAGCTAGGGGAAAAAAGAGGACCAACATCAGTGATTTTATAAACTGTCTTCCACTTTATTCTGTTTATTCTGAATATATATAGTCATCAACAATTGCTGATTATTCTACAAATCCTGAATTTGAGATTGGCTAGTGAGTGCTCACGTTAGTGCAAAGATATCCCAATGACAATCAAAATAATTGCTCCTTATATTAACTAGTAGAACAGGTTTTTAAAGCCATTCTCATAATTTTAAGTGAGAATGATCTTAATGATTTGTAAAAAAAAAAAAAATAGTATGTTTCATGAATATACTTTCAAAACAGTCTCACACAATCATAGGTAAGGGAATGCTACTGTAAATGTAAGGGTTCTATTTTTTTTTTGAGTTTGACTTTTTTTTTGAATTTTTGAATTTTATTTTATTTTTTTATACAGCAGGTTCTTATTAGTTATCCATTTTATACATATTATACACTAATATGTCAATCCCAATTTTAAAAGTTTAATTTTTCATCAGTAATGAAAACTTGATTTGCTTGATTTGCAACACAGTAATTATGTCAATCAATAGTCATTTATTAATTGTATACTCAAAATATACCAAAATTGAAGAAATATCTTACACACACAAGTCTTTACCTTCCAGAAATATAAGTACTCATTATTTTCACTGGAAACAGTACAGCAAAGATACATAAAGATATGGCAAGCATTTTCAACTTGTCAGTGGCACTAAGGGTAAAAAAAAAGAATCAAATACACCTTTACGTAAATCTGATTACTTATTTTAAAGACCAGGGGCCATGACCAAATGTGATGATTAACAAAAGGATGAAAGAAACTGTTTAGCTATATCATCTTCTCTAAAATGTTGGCAGTATAAAAACTATTTTATTTTTAAAACATACAATTTCATCTATAATTAAGGACTGTACTTTTATTCTAGTTTAGTTAGTTCTAAGTTCAATGCTTTTTTATTATGTAATTATACTTTTCATCATGAATAATTTTTAATTTTAATAATTAGCCCTATTAGTATCAAAATATGCATATATTTGTTAAAAACTGAAATACACACACAATACAGTTGTTTCTGAGTGATGGATAGTTGTGGTGCACGGGCTTAGTTGCAACATTTTAATTTTAATTTTTAATGATTTTAATTTTCCCCTTACCTCATTTTTGCAGTATTCCCTTTTAAAATCCTCTATAATGACTATACATTACATATAATGAAAAAGTAATTTTAGAAAGAAATAACAGAGTTACTATCTTGACTTCATAGAAAACACTTTATTACCTAATCTGTCAGTGATTTTAAAATGAAAATTCTTTGATTTTAAAAATAAGATGTCCTCAAAAAACTAAAAATATAGTTGTCATGAGCCAGCACTCCCACTCCTGGGCATATATCCGGAAAAAATTCTAATTGAAAAAAATACATGCACCCCTATGTTCATAGTAGTACTATTCACAATGGTCAAGACATGGAAACAACCTAAATGTCCATCAACAGATGAATGGATAAAGAGGATGTGGTACATATATACAATGGAATACTACTCAGCCATAAAAAAGAATACATGCCATTTGCAGCAACATGGATGGACATAGAGATTATCATACTAAGTGAAGTAAGTCAGAAAGAGAAAGACAAATGCCATATGATATCACTTATATATGGAATCTAAAACCTGACACAAATGAACTTATTTACGAAACAGAAAGAGACCTGCAGACATAGAGAACAGACTTGTGGTTGCCAAGGGGGAGGGGATGGGGAAGGGATGGATTGGGACTTTGGAATTAGCAGATGCAAACTATTATATATAGGATGTATAAACAACAAGGTCCTACTGTCTAGCACAGGGAACTATATTCAGTATCCAGTGATAAGCCATAATGGAAAAGAATATGAAAAAGAATGTATATATATGTATAACTGAATCACTGTGCTATACAGCAGAAATTAATACATTGTAAATCAACTATACTTCAATAAAATAAATTAAAGAAAATAAAAAATAAAAATAAAATGTTTTCCTCGATTTCACTTCCACCTTTATGACTCTCAACCATGTTATATACAATTATCATAGTGGTAACTGACAGTGGGTTATTAACAACCTGTGTATTACAGTGGTCCCATAAACATGAGTTCCATGTAGGAGACTAGTTTTAGAGAAACCAAACAGTTCATTAAAAGGCAATGTTGGAGGGCTTCCCTTGTGGCGCAGTGGTTAAGAACCCTCCTGTCAATGCAGGGAACACGGGTTCGAGCCCTGGTCCGGGAAGATCCCACATGCTGCGGAGCAACTAAGCCCGTGCACCACAACTACTGAGCCTGCGCTCCAGAGCCCATGAGCCACAACTACTGAGCCTGCGCCCCACAACTACTGAAGCCCCCGTGCCTAGAGCCTGTGCTCCGCAACAAGAGAAGCCACTGCAATGAGAAGCCCGCGCACCGCAACGAAGAGTAGCCCTGGCTCGATGCAACTAGAGAAAGACTTCACGCAGCAACGAAGACCCAACGAAGCCAAAAATAAATAAATTTATTTTTTTAAAAAAGGCAATGTTGGAATCCTAGGTCTCTGTACTTTCAGTGTAACCTATGACATTACACAATCACCAAAAGCCAGAAACAAAACCTCTGAGCAGAGACCACAGAAGGAGCTGGTCAGTAAAAATTCTTCAAATGCAAACTATACTCTAACACTGACAGAACATAAGCAGAGATATTTGGGGGAGAATGTTTCAAAAGCTATTGCTTTGGGCAAGAACCGTTATCAAGAGATTTTGAAAATATTCATAGCTTTTGAGTCAGTATTTCTGTTTCTAGGTCTAGCCCTAAAGAAATAAATTTAAACTGTGCACAAAACTTATGTCCAAGTATATCAGTACAATGGATGATTTTTTAACTAATTTTTTTGTTACAAAGGAAAACTGGCTATCATAATAGGCAAAATAATCCAGAGATTTATTTTTTAAAAGTTAAAGAAAATGCTTTCCCCTTGCACTCATACTGTCATACACCTTCCATTTTGATCTTTTTATTAGTTTTATTTTATTTTTTTATATTTTATTGAAGTATACTTGATTTACAATATTGTTAATTTCTGCTATATAGCAAAATGATTCAGTTATACATATATATATATATATACACATATATATATACACATACATTCTTTTTCATGTTCTTTTCCATTATGGTTTATCACAGGATATTGAATATAGTTCCCTGTGCTGTACAGTAGGACCTTGTTGTTTATCCATTCTCTATATAATAGTTTGCATCTGCTAACCCCAAACTCCCAATCCTTCCCTCTCCCACCCCCTTCCTCCATTTTCATCTTTCTAAAGTAGCCAAAGTTAAAAGATTAGTGTAGATTCTTCCACATCTAATATATAATCATATATAAACACACACACACGGATCTTTTTTTTAAGTAAAAAAAAATTAGATTTTTAAATTGCATTACAATTTGTTTTTATTCTTCACTCAACAATATTATGATGGGTATCTTTCCAGATCAATATATTCTGATAGCTAATACCACTTAGCTATCAAGTCTATTCGTTAAACATTTGAGTCTACCAATTTTTTTGCCATGACAAAGAATGATAATGTGCACAGTTTTATTTTATTTCTGTAAGAAAACTCCTCTCATTAAAAATACATTTATATAGAAGACTGCTAGATCAGCGGCTGCATGTATGCAAGAAAGAAATCTTTGAAATATGTTAATATACTTGTCTCTTTTGCACTTACATTTCCATTGGAATAATCTAGCCCATTTTGCTAGAGGCATCCATTTACCTCCTGGAGAATTAGGATTGTCACAGAGTGAAAAGAGAAAGATCGTGTAGGTATTCATCTTTCTATAGCAAAATAGGATTTTTGGAGACCATGGGAATATGACTGTTACAGAAATAATGAAAAGAGAAAGATGAACGCAGTATTCAGATTTCTCCAGCAATAGCAGGAACTAGGGAGACCACAGTTAGACAACAGTGTCAGCCACCTGCCCGGGAGGCCCTACATGAGGCCCTGGTGTACCTCCAGGCCCCAGGGGCAGCCCTGACAGCCTGGGGGTGAATGAATGACTAGCCAGTCCAGGGTTCCAGGCCTGGAAGTCAGGCCTGGTTATTGAAACCCACCCTGGCTAGTGGTTTGGAGCAGAGGTAACTTCATGTTCACTGGATCTTCTTATGTGCTCAGCCGAGTGACATGGACAAGTGGCTCATCCTTCCTGCCCTTAGTTTTTCCATCTGTAAAATGGGGATCCTGATTCTCAGAGAGATCAGTTACGGAGAATATTGAGATCAACTGGCAGACTTACAAGAAACAGAGAATGGTAGCAATTATTATCTTTAAAAGGCCAAGAAATTAGGGAAGAAAGGGTCCCGCTTCCCAGTGCCGTCAACAAGCTGTAGGAGGGCACACACTGTCAACATGTTCCCAGCTCCCAGCCAAGGTCAAGTCAGCCCTTAAATATTCCTCGGTGAATAAATGTCCATGTCCCTTCTTTCACAAACCTCCCCGCTCTTCCAACACCTTACTTTAGTAAATTTTACTACAATAAAAATATTGTTTAGTGTTTTTACTGATAAATATCTTATTTGTTACTTGATTTTGGAGTTTTAAGAAAATATTATTTGACTTTTCACTGCTTCACTGGAAGCAATCAGAGCACCTTTCATTTTTCCTCCTTCTCCTCCAATTTTTGTTAGATGTATTTTTCCTTTTTAAATGCCTTATATTGAAATTTTTTCTAACATCTTTCATTGTGATATGGCTGTTCAGCTTTTTCTACTTCTTTGGGATTTTATTTTGGTAGATTATATTTTGCTGGGATGTCGTGCATTTCTTTTCACTTTTCTGATTTCCTACCATTAAGCTGTATGTCATTTTACGCTATCTTTTTTACTTGAAAAGGGCTTCCACCATCAGATAACTGATGCGTCTTTGGTGGGTTGAATTTTATTTTTCTTTCTGGACTGAGGTGTTGTCAGTGGACAAACTAGCAAATTCCCACCATCCTGGTTAAAGTCTTGAGGAAGAAGCCCATCAGCGCCAAGTCTGTTCATATTGCGATCAACTGTGCTTTCCAACTACAGACACAAGGAGCAACTAACTGCCCACCTGAGGTCCACCCAGGTACCCTCTCCAGAGCCCCTCTATGGGTCCCTACAACAAATTATAGATGCCAATCTTGTCTCAGATTATCCACTGGAGTTGACCAGCTTTGTCTATTTTCACCATAAAAGATGGGGACTTACACTGACTGTCTTTCCGGGAGCTCTTGGGAGAATTCATCAAATCAGAAGCATCTTCTCCCATTCTGTGTCCTCCAAAGCAAGAAAACTGAGAGCGTGGCACTAGGGATGTAAACTGAGGCTACTGTCTTTTTAGAGTTACTTCCGGTCTTGCTCAAACTTACCTTTATCTGTAACAGGGGTGTAAAGTTTTGCATCTCTGAGACAAAAGCTAACCAGTAAGTTAATACCATTCCTATCATGATGCCCAAGTTCCACAATCTTCATTTAGTTAAGGACAGAAATACACAATTATCACAAAAATGCATATAATCGATGCTTGGCATGTGGTCAAATGAACAAGTGATTTTCAACTATTCCTGAGATACTTCACTATTCAGGACATCTACTGTTTTCCTGAGGCATGGTTAGCAATCGACTGCACTGCGGGGTTGGTGAGTTACGAATCTTTCATGAGGTACTGCGTGGGCCTAGCTGTGCTAAAGCACCAGCATTCCAACTTGACTTTGATGTGCATTTATTTTTTTTTCTATTCTACTCATCATCTAGTTCAGAGGGATTCTCATGAAAGATACTAAGGATTCTCTTAGAGGTTCTGTTCTTACAAATGATTCAAGGACTTAAGAAGAAAGGTCTGTATATAAGAGCATCTGTGTGAACGTTCTGGTGTGCCCATCACATTGCTATACAACAACAGCACAAAGTCTGTGCTTACTGCACTGTCAACACCTAAGAAAACTAAAAGGGGCTGGATGGATGTGCTACACGTAAATAACCAAAGAACTATAAGTCAGGTGCAACACCCGGGAAGGTGTTAGTGGTTTAGGAAATAGGCTTTACTGAAGAGGAAGGCATCGAAGAGAAAATGGGAATTTGGAGATACATGTAAAACATACATCATTTCTTTTTGCATTTCTAACATGAAAGGAAATGCAGTAGGGATGTAGTTAAAGGAAATCGAAAATTATACATTTCTGTGTTACCTTGGAAGATCGGAAGGTAAATGCTGTTGATTTGACATCAGCTTTTTCTTTGTCCATGAGTAGAAGGCTTTTGTCTTCCATGAGGCTCAAGTATTTTCCTGTGGTGACATGGCGTAGTCGGAAAGGCTGGCCCCATCTTATATGGCTTCCACTCCACCTAACAAAAACAGTTAAGACTTGATCCAATAGCAAATACAATGACAGGAGAAACAGCAATTAAAATGTATGTGTCAGACAATGAACAAAGGTGCTTTGCATACACTGTCTTCTTTAATGATCCCCCAAACCCAATGATGTTGGTGTTATTAATTTCATATCACAAATAACAAAATGGTTATTCAGAATGATTAGGTAATATTTCACGTCACAGAGCTAACAGTAAGTAGAAGCGAAATTTAACTCAAGGTCTTCTGACATTAAATGTAATACCATCCACAACAAACACTACTCCATGCAAAGACCAAGACGCTGCGTTCCAGGTTAACCTCTAATCGCTAGTCACAGATATAGACATTATCAGTTTAAATGATACCTTAGCATTTACCAGTTATTTTTGGATTTGCACAGACTTGAAAACTAGTGATATTAGAGTCAATGCCTAATTATGATTAACTGGAACTCATATATATAAACTGAAGTATCTATTTATCTGAAAAAAGAAATCTCTTCCTATGCTTTAAATTTTAATAATGTGGAACAATTATATCATTAAAAACCAATGAACAAGAAAGACAAACAAGAATATAAATTCTAATAGAGTCAAGAGGAAAAACGGAAAAGCAAAATTGAATGCAACACAGAGAAAATATAAACTAAGATTGCAGAAAAAAGATAAAAAGCAAAGTTGTGATCATTAAAGTCTGCTTTTAAAAATAATGACTTTCAGATAGGGTAGAAAAGAAAAATTAAGATACAGACCATCCTTGCTTTGCACAGTACTGTGTTAACTGAAAGCCGTCATTATCAGAGCCTTGCCCTTACTGCAGTACAGAGTGGAAACAAGGTTCTGACAATGGTGACTTTCAGTTATCGTGCTAGTGTGCAAAACGAGGACAACCTCTTATCAATGATGTAAAATCAAATTTAAAAAATACAAATAAAAAGGATTTACCATGCATACAAAATCAAAAGAAAACAGTGATGGTAAAGTTGATAGTAGAGAAATTAGAATTCAAGGCAAAAAAATATAAAGGGGACACTGTCGGGTATTTTATAATGAGAAGGATATACTCTAAAAAGAACGTACTATGTTACGAAGCTTCACATGTCAATGGCAAACAGAAAATGAAACAAAAGAAACACAAGGATAATTTTTTAAAAGACAATTATAGTGGAAGCTTTACCACTATGTAAGGAATCAAATAAATAAAAAGTAAAGGTATGGAGGATTTCAATATGATTTTATTAATAAACCAGTTTTAATACTGAAGCATTATAAACTTTCATATTCTACAAATTAAGAACACTTTAAAAAGAATTCACCAATCTTAGTGAACTATAAGTCAATTTTATGCTGTTTTTCCCAACCTGGATTTTTGACCTGAACTATTAGCCTGGAAAATTAACAGTAGAATGATATTGTAATAAGTTCATTTTTACATGGATTTGTTTATAAAGACAATTACTTTGGACAAGTCCTCCTACTAAATTAATAATCATGTACCAATAAACCCTGATAATAACACGGTATTGTCTTAAAAATGAAATTAAAGTTCATTTACCAACAACAGCATGTTAAAGCATTTCTAGTCTGGTAATAGTGTATACTTTTTACCAGAATTTCTATACAGTATTCTGGATACCATGTTCAAATCTATTTAATAGGGCTCATATACATAAGCACTCCTCTCAAGCCACTGTTAGAAATGGAATGAATCTGGCCAATCATCAGCCGAACTTTGTGAAGTCTAAACACATTTTCTTTAGCTCACAGGTCCAAAAGAAAAGAGGAAAAGCCCAGGAGAATCAAGGGGCAAGAAAATAATATTTCAGTAAAAACTGAAAATAGTTACAGTAAAGAAGTTATATAAAGCAGCTTCCTATGTTATTGAAAACTGTTCCATATGTATTATCTATATTTACTTGTAATTATCTCAAAGAAATGAGGAGTATTTGGTCACCTGTCATGATACTTTAATTTTTAAAAAATTTGTAACACATAAGAAAGTGGAATTTTACTTAAAATACAAAATGCATATTTAGAATTGCAGTGATCATGCCCATTATAGAAACTAACATATATCCTACTTACAGTGTTCTTACAACTTCGTCCTGGGGTACAATACAGGAATGTGTTTTCTATTACATTTGACTCCCAAAATTAAAACTTACCTTATTAAAATGTTCATAATACTGAAAAACTTTTGACAACATTAATGTTATGTAAGTAAGCAATATAAAATATATAATTACTGGACTATATAAATTATAACAAATACAAAGTTTGGGGCCTCAGTGGAGGAAAAAAAAACAAATGGTATCCCAAAGATTATAATACAAACATTGACCTTTGGAAATAAAGTTCTGTCATAAACATAAGCAGGATCTTTGACTATTAACTTCCTAAGTAAAAAGAAAAATTAATTATGTGGCCATTGCATATAATAAGACATGCAAATTAAATGCAGTCTAATTTGTAAATGAGGCCAAAGTGGGTCAAAGATGCAACAAAATCTAAAAAAAAAAATTTTTTTTAATAATTACATTTGTTGCATATGAACCTCCTGCTTTCCTACTGTAGATATACATCAAGGGTCATAGAGTAGAATCAAAACACCTCTCTTTAATTTTTTAAATGGTTGAAAAAATGGTTGAAAAAGTCCCTGATCCGCCTGGGCTGTCAAGCCCCCTTGCTGTCATCTGGATTCTGAGAGACATAGCTACAAACACATGGTGATAAAGTACCCCCTTTCATCTCCATTATTTGAAGAAGGCCCAGGCCCTTTCTATATATCAGTCAATCAAATTCAAAGTGAAAACAAACTCCAAACTTTCCCTTTCAAACTTCAAACATTAGGCAACAGCAGAGAAACAGAATTAAGACCATGGGATAGAAACACGTGCTGAATAATGGGATTTATGTAATTGCAGTTCATCAACAACATTGTTGACAATAAAAAGGAACTCTTGTTGGGCTTTCAGGAGCTCTCATCCTTTTTTTTTTTTTTTAAGCCTATAAATTGAGACAGATCTAGGTCCCGGTTTCCTCAAAAAACAAAAAAAAAATCATTTCTTTAAGCACACAATTGTGAAGGGTAGGTAGATCTATAAATGTGAAAACACATCTGGAGTCCGTTTTTTAAAGGCAACAAAACTTCTCTAAATTTCACTTTTTTGGACTATTTCATTTCTCTAATTAAGCTGTCATTTTTATAATACACTAGGCAAATTACAAAAATACATGTATATATTTGAAATTCTTTTCCCTAAATTCTCTGAATAATTTATGAAGCACACAAAAGCTATGAGTTTTCTTCCCTTTCCTTTTAAGTCATCTCTTCTTTTTCCATTGCATTAAGAGGTGCACTTCCCATAAAATTTTACTTTTATGATTCACTTTGTTATAAAGTAGAAACTAACACACCACTGTAAAGCAATTATACTCCAATAAAGATGTTAAAAAAAATTTTACTTTTAAGTTCAATGTTTATCAAAAGTTTTAATATTTCAGTCCATTTGACCAACTATGAATTTATATGGAAGAAATTTAATATCATCAATTAATTAAGAATTAATGGGGTTAATATAGAAGCACTTTTTTAAAGTCACAGACTTACAATCAGAGAAAATATAAAATTAAATTTAATTTACATGCATTTTTTTTGTTGAATAGGAGTATGACACAGTAAGCAGAAAAGTCTTTCAATCATAAAAAAAATCCAATTGGGGTACCATTCTGTCATGGGAGAGTAAAGGAAATATGATTTCAATGAGAAAGATGAATAACACATATTTTTTTCACTGTTAAAGAGACCATGTTCAAGTATTTTTAAATAAACAAAGATGGGTATTAAATCACAGCAGTACTTAGAGACAATGGGATACTTTTATAAGAGTGGTGTAACCATTTTATCTTAAAATGTCACTACTTATAATACATTGTAAGTTATATTCTATGCATCTATTTAAACTGATAATGAACAAATTTCTATGTCAAGCCTAACAATGATCAAAGAAGTACAAAGTTTTTCAAAATCATTGTATGGGATATGTAAGCAAAAAAAACAAAAAGACAAAAAACTGAAGACCACTGAACCACTTTAATCATCAATAGATAAGCATTAATCTCAAAATATCAGGTTGACAAAGACAGCTATTCCATAATAAGATAGTTCCCTACAGCCATCCATAAAGTCTGTTACCCTAAATCAATAATTTTTTAAAGTGTCATATAATAGGGAACAAATACATTGAAAACTTACTGATTTTTAGGTAAAGGACTGAAACTTCCAATCTTTTTTTTTAATTTAATTGATATTTAAATTCTATTTAAAATAGTTCAAAATGACACCTTTACCATCAGTATTGCATTTACATAAAGGAACTAAAAGTCAATCTCTGGACAGCTTTTTGAAGTCACCAGAAAAAAAAAGGTCATTGTTTCTATAATGAATACACAGTGACTTGTTTGCAATCCACATTTCTCACTCAGCTATCAAGCTATTTGTAAGTAAAGATAGTGACTGCCAGTTATGACTGTCACATCTCACTCAGGTTCAAGTTTCCACTGTTTTACATGTGACTTTACAAGGTTAAACCCAGACCTGAAATGTGCGACAGGGTTGCAAACAATTTGTCCTGTCTCCAAACCTTACATCACTCTGCTCTGGGAGCTCTTCCTGCCAGGAGATGCACAGACTGGGACAAGACGATATTATAAAAACATATGGGAACATATGTATATGTATAACTGATTCACTTTGTTATAAAGCAGAAACTAACACACCATTGTAAAGCAATTATACTCCAATAAAGATGTTAAAAAAAAACAACAAAACAAATGAGGCTAAACGCAAAAGCAGATGGTATAAAATTGTTGCTTACTACCTGGTGAATGTAGGCTAGTGAAAGATAAATAAAGGCAGGCGGAAGATAAAAGAGGAGAGACTCTCCACTTTCTCAGGGTTTCATTTGCTTGCTGGTTGTTAGCATGACCATCTCACATAAAAGCACAAGAGCACTCGATGTACTTTGTACCCGGAGCGTCAGGCTGTATTTAGAAGTTCTACTTACGCAACTCTTAGCGTCTCTAGTCTCCACAGGGAACGTGCGTGAACAGATACAGCACCGCCTTCGTAATGAACAGTTCTGTTAAAAGAAATAAAAAGCCCAATTTTAACGGTGCATTCTTGGACTCAATTTTTCAAGCCAATTCAAGAGAAAAGTAAATAGGAAGGCTTTGGAGAAACAGTAAAAGCTACTTTTTGGTAGGAGACAATATAGCTGGAAATAAAAATAACAACAGTGACCTGAATAAACATTTGATTTAAACACATTCCTTTGTCTTTTACTCCCTCTCATCCCCTTCATCCCCTCTCCCTCACCCTGGCCATTTTTCTCTCTTTATCCCAGTGAATACTTTCACCATTAAACTTAAGTCCATAAATGTACTCCACTACGAATTTAGGTGTAGTTTAATATATTTCAACACATGCATATAATTATTTGCAATTCTAAATTCTTTCTAGACATTTAAAACATTTTAAAGAAATGTGAAAACACATTAATTTTAATGTTTTCATGACAATCTGTTAAGTGATAAGAGATAGGAAAATGTAAACATCAATAAAATATAAATATCAACAAAAAAGTCACACACACACACAGAAATTTCTTCGGAGGTACATCACACATACCAAAATTCCAAAGCTCTTGTAATAACAATTTGTTAATATGCCAGATGTGATGCTAAGTAATGTATATACATTATCCAAATTGGTCTCTATACCATCCCCTTGAGATTGGTTTAAGGAAACCAAAACTTGTTTCCTGTTTCTTTCGCAAGTGCTCACCGTCTCCCTCTCCACTGGGTCTCTTCATCATCCAAACACACATAACCCTGTCCAGTCACAAACATAATAACGTGTGACCATATTTTCCTCCCCTGCTTCCCTTGCTTTTCTGCCTCATTACCACCTCCTCTTAATCCTCAGTGCACTCAATCTTGTCTGCAGACCCACTTCTCCACTGAGACAGATTTAGCTGAGGCCATCAAACGACCTTCATGTTCCCAAATCCAGTGGACTTATTTTTTTTAAACATTTTGGAAAACCCTACTGCTTTGACAGTTTTCCTAACACCATTCTCGCCTGCATTCCTCTTACCTACTCAGATATTTTTTCTCATTCTATTTTTATTGTGGAACTTTTCAAAGACACACAAAAGTAGAGAGAATATTATAATAAACCCCAATACACCCAGCACATAGCTTCAACAGTGATCAATATAGGGCCAATCTTGTTTTACCTATAACCACAAGTTATCCTTTGACATACAACCTCCACATAAAACAATACAGAAGTATCTTTCTATACTTGATATACATATATATAAAATTTGTTTTTATGAAATACCCATTCACTGTTCAAATTTTCCCAATTGTCTCAAAAATGTCTTTTTCACACTGAAGTAATGCCATTTGCAGCAACAAGGATGGACCTGGAGATTATCATACTAGGTGAAGTAAGTCAGACAGAGAAAGATAAAAATCATGATATTGCTTATATGCGGAATCTAAAAAAAAGATACAAATGAACTTATTTACGCAACACAAACAGACTCAGAGACTTGGAGAAGGAACTTATGGTTACCAGGAGGGAAGGGTTGGGGGTAGGGATAGTTAGGGAGTTTGGGATTGACATAGACACACTACTGTATTTAAAATAGATAACTAACAAGGACCTACTGTATAGCACAGGGAACTCTGCTCATTACTCTGTAATAACCTAAATGGGAAAAGAATTTGAAAAAGAATAGATACATGTATATGTATAACTGAATCACTTTGCTCTACATCTGAAACTAACACAACATTGTTAATCAACTATACTCCAATATAAAATAAAAATTTTTTTAAATGTAGCAAAAGCCATAGAAAACAGAATGATCAGGCATCCTACCGAGAAGCATGAGGTAATCATTCTCAGGTTAACTTGCTTTCAAATTTTATTCTTTTTTAATAATGAATCTACTTTTATCCATCATGTCACAGGATGGGAAAAATCTGAATAAATTGTTCTTCAAGGAAAAAAATGTCTTTTTCTTTCTGTTGCTTTTTCAAATCAAGATCCAAATGAGATGCATAAATTTGTTTGGTGTCTTTATTTTATTCTAGAACAGTTCTCCCTTCCTCTTTTTTTTTCCTTCTTGACATTTATTTGTTAACAAAAAACTGTATCATTTGTCCTGGAGTATTTTCTACATTCTGAATTTTGCTGATGACATCCTCACAGTGTTTTTTAACATCTGCCTCTAAGTGGTAGATCTAGAAATCTAGAAACTTGCTCAGGTTCAAGTGTGTGATTCTTTGGCAAGAACATTTCAGAAATTGGTGTTTGCCTTCCTATTACACCACATCAGGAGGTAATAATGACTACTTGTTTATCTTTTTACATTAAAATTGATTCAGGATCACCCTGATCCATCCATTATAACCTAAGAATTTTAGGTACATCAATGACCAGGGTCCTCAGTAGGGGCTTTTAATGGTGGTTGTGAATTTAATCATGTGGATAGCTTTTAAAATCCTGAAACCTTGCCCTCACCACCGGCCAATTAAACCAAATTTGGAGTCAGGTGTTTTAAAAGCTCCCCAGCTGGTCGTAAGGGGGAGCCAAAGTTAGGAAACTATGGTCTATACCAGTCTCTAAACAGTAGCACTACTGACACTCTGGTCCGGGTACTTCTTTGCTGTGGGGGGATGTCCTGTGCACTGTAGGATATTTCCCACATCCCTGGCCTCTATCTACTACATACCAACAGTAGTACATCCAAGCTGTGACCCAAGTTGTGGAGACATATATATATATAAATCTTAATATATAGAATATATGTTATATAAAAATACATTCATATATATGTGTGAATGTGTGTGTGTGTGTATATATATATATAATTTTATAGAAAGAATTTACTATAAGGAGTCTGCTCATGCAATCATGGAGGCTGACAAGTCCCAAGATCTGCTGGAGACCCAGGAGAGCTGATGATGTAAGTTCCGGTCCAAGCCCAAATGCCTGAAAACCAGGAGAGCCAATGGTATAGTCCCATTCCAAAGACTGACAGGTTCAAGATCCAAGAAGAACTGATGTTTCAGCTTCAGTTCAAAGGTAAGAAATAATTGATGTCTCAGCTCAAAGGCAGTTAGGCAGAAAGAGGTCCCTCTGATTCATGAAGAGTCAGCCTTTCTGTTCTATTCAGGCCTTTAACTGATTATATGAGGCCCACCCACACCAGGGAGAGCAATCTGCTTTACTCAGTCTATAGACTTAAGTGGTAAACTCATCTAAAAACACCCTCACGGAAACACCCAGAATAATTTGATCAAATAGTTTGATCAAATATCTGGATACTGTGTGGCCCAGTCAAGTTGACACATAAAATTAAACATCATAATAACTGAAAGTCCAACTTATCTATCTATATTTCTAAATCTGGAATTAATACCTACATTGTGAGTGATTCCTTTTTTTTTCTCCCCAAGATAACTACAGATAAATTCAGAGTGTTTCAGAACACTTGGATCATCCCAAAAACATTAGTTTGATCAGTGAAGCACGAGCAAAAGATTTGCCTTATACATGAATTACAAAAATAACAATTAGGTCATTTTCAATTTACTTTTGTTTCTTCAACATAGGGAAGCCTTAAATTCAGTATATTATTTTAACACTGGACAGCTCATAATCAATTATTAATGCAGTACCACAGACACCACCTTTTTTTTTTTCCTCCAAGTGAACTATTTTTTTTTAACATTTACCATATGACCTTAAAGCAATGGGGTAAGGGATGTTGTCATTAGTGTTCTACTTTTTGAACACATACTGGTTTCTTTTTGTCCAGAGAGAGGCTAGAGTATGTAACAAACGCTGAACAACAAAAGAGGGAACAAAAATAATACAAAGAAATTTAATCAGTCACATCCAATTTTGATGATGAATCAATTACACAAGTTAAAAATAAAGAAGAGTAGTTTACTGGCTTCTAAAGATTGCCGTGCCAATTCAAATGCTTATGACATGTTTATGTAGAATTCAGTAGGGACAAAAAAAGTCATATCACTGTATTTTAGTTACTGCAATGCAGGGCAGTAAAATAATATCAGAATTCTTCATTTTTCCAAACTTGATGTTCAATAAATGAATGACGGACCACAGAACTAAATTCTCTTTTGAAAAATGTTTTTTTAAATCCTAATGAAATAGATTTTAAAAGTCATAATTGGTATCCATAGGAACTATCACTACTTTTTATCTCAAAAGAAATGTGCTGCTTTAATACATGTAGCAAAAATGATTACTTTTCTCCTTTTGTACACATAAGTTTATTAATTTAAAGTATCACTGAACATTCATAAACTCCATCACATGCACAGGCTAAAGAATAAAAACCATGTTATCATATCAATAAATGCAAAAAGCATTTGACAGAATCCCACATCCATTCACAATGAAAACTCTTAGAAAACTAGGAATAGGAAGGCACGTCCTCAACTTCATGAAGATCATCTATAATCAACATCATTCTTAATAGTGAGAAACTAAATAATTTCCCCCTAAGATACAGAACAAGGCAAGAATTTCCCCTCTCACCAATCCTTTTCAACACTGTACTAGAAGTATTAGTTAATGCAACAAAACAAGAAAAGGAAAAAAAGGTATGTGAATTGAGAAGAGAGAGAAAAAAAAAAACCAACTGTTTTCTTTTGCAGATGACATGACGGTCTATGTAGAAAATCCCAAAGAATCAACAACAAAAATAAAACTCCTGAAACTAAGAAGCAATTATAGGAAGGTTACAGGATACAAGATTAATGGACAAACTCAACTTTCTTATATACCAGTGATGAACAACAGAAATCTGAAATTAAAACACAATACTATTTATATTACCACCAAAAGGAAAAGAAAGGTATATTTCTTACAAAATATGTACAAGATCTATATGAGAAAAACTACAAAACTCTGATGAAAGAAATCAAAGAGTAAATAAATGGAGAAACATTCCACGTATACAAATAGGAAGACTCAATGCTGTCAAGATACCAGTTCTTCTCAACCTGATCCATAGATTCAACTCAAACCCAATCAATAACCCTAGGAAACTAATCAGTTATCTTCAAAGCAATTCTAAAGTTTATACAGAAAGGCCAAAGACCCAGAATACCCAACACAATATTAAAGGAGAACAAAGTTGGAAGAATGACACTACCAAACTTCAAGACTTACTATAAAGCTACAGTAATCAAGATGGTGTGGTCCTGGTGAAAGAGCAGACAGATAAATGGAACAAAATAGCCCTAAAATAGGCTCATACAAATATAGTCAATTGACCTTTGACAAAGGCACAAAGGTGCTCCATTCCTTTCAATGAAAAAAGGATAGTCTTAAATAGCTGAAGTACAGGAGATTTTTAAGGCACTGAAACTATTCTGTATGCATTACAAGGGTGGATATATATCATTATACATTTGTCAAAACCCAGAAAATATACAAAATTAAAAGTGAATCCTAATGTAAATAACGGACTTTAATTAATACTAATGTGTCCATATTGACTCATCAGTTGTAAAGGAAGTACCACACTAAAGCAACATTTTAATAATAGGAAAACTGCAGAGGAAGGTCTGGAAGGGATATGTGGGAAGTATCTGTACTTTCTGCTCAATTTCTTTGTAAATCTGAAACTCCTCTAAAAAATAATGCCTATTAAAGCCACAGTAATCAAAATAGCATGTTATTAGCACAAAAACAGATATATAGATCAATGGAAGAGAATAGGGAGCCCAGAAATACACCAATGCATCTCTGGTCAATTAATCTATGACAAAGGAGGCAGGAATATACAATGGAGAAAAGACAATCTCTTCAACAAGTGGTACTGGGAAAGCTGGACAGCTACATGTAAATCAAAGAAATTAGAACACTCCCTCACACCATATACAAAAATAAGCTCAAAATGGTTTAAAGATCTAAATATACGACATGACACCAAAAAACTCCTAGAAGAGAACACAGGAAAAACATTCTCTGACATAAATCGTACCAATGTCTTCTTACAGCAGTTTCCCAAGGCAAAAGAAATAAAACCAAAAATAAACAAATGGGACCTAATCAAACTTAAAAGCTTTTGCACAGCAAAGGAAACCATCAACAAAACAAAAAGGCAACATACGGAATGGGAGAAAATATTTGCAAACGATGTGACCAACAAAGGGTTAAGATCCAAAATACACAAAGGACTCATACAACTCAATATGGAAAAAACAAACAACCCAATCAAAAAATGGGCCGAAGATCTAAAGAGACATTTTCCAAAGAAGAGTTATAGATGGTCAAAAGGCACATAAACATATGCTCAACATCGGTAATTATTAGAAAAATGCAAATCAAAACCACAATGAGATATCAACTCACACGTGTCAGAATGGCTATAATCAAAAAGTCTACAAATAATAAATGCTGGAGAGGGTGTGGAGAAAAGAGAACCCTTGTACACTGTTGGTGGGAATCTAAATTGATGCAGCCACCATGGAAAACAGTATAAATGTTCCTTAAAAAACTAAAAATAAAGCTAACATATGATGCAGCAATACGACTCCTGGGTATATATCCTGAGAAAATAAAAACTCTAATTCGAAAAGATACATGCACCTCAATGTTCACAGCAACACTATTTACAAGAGCTGAAACATGGAAACAACCAAGTGCCCATCAACAGATGACTGGCTTAAGAAGGTGTGGTATATGTATACAATGGAATACTACTCAGCCATAAAAAGAATGAAATATTGCCATTTGCAGCAACATGGATGGGCCAAAGAATATTATGCTTAGTGAAATAAGTCAGACAGAGAAAGACAAATTCTATATGTGATCACTTTTATGGGGAATCTAAAATATAATGCAAATGAATCTACATACAAAACAGAAACAGACTCACAGACACAGAAAACAAACTTATGGTTACCAAAAGGGAAAGATGGGGAAGGACAAATTAGGGATATGGCATTTAACAGATACAAACTATTATACATAAAATAGATAAGCAACAAGGATTTACTGTATAATACAGGGAATTATATTCAATATGTTGTAATAACCTATAATGGAACATAATAAAAAAATAACTGAATCACTATGTTGTACACCTGAAACTAACACAATATTATAAATCAACTATACTTCAATTTCAAAAGTCTTAATTTTTAAAAATCACTTATTTAATGATTTTTAAAAATATTTATATACTAGGAGAAAATATACTAGGACTATACTAGGAAGAAAATGAAGAGGATGATTATAAAATTTAGCCACTTTTATGTTTTTCTTTTGTTTTGAAAAATATCACATTTTACTAGATTTAAAAATTTTACGTTGGCAGTTATTTTCTTTAAGCACTTTTAAGCTTACATCCAATGTCTCCAATTGTCTCTTACTTGAAGTGAGCTGTAAATCTTACTGTTGTCCCCTTAAAGATATCACATCTTTTTTCTATCCGTTTTTAAGTGTTTAATTTTGTGTTTACTTTTCAGTACTTTTAGTCTGATGTCAGTGCGGTTTCTTTTCATTTGCCTTACTTAGGGTTCATAGTTCTTGAATCTGTGGCTTAATATACTTAGTCAGTTGTGGAGAATTCTTAAGCAACTGTATTAAACATTGCCTGTGCCTTGTGTACTTGCAAGCACTCTTTTTCTTGTTCTCTGTCTCCCTCCTGCTTTCCTTCTCCTGCTGCCTCCCTCCCTTCTCTATCCTTTTATTTTGGAACTCCAATACATGTATGATAGACCATTCATCATTTACCATGTATTTCGTATGCTCTTTTTCATATTTCCCAATCTTTTGACTATCAGTGTTTCAGTATTAGGTCAGAATATTTCTTCTGACCTTATTTCCAGTTCAATAATTCTCTTTTCAGCTATGTCTCAGCTGATATTAAATCTATCTGTTCTAATATCAGTTATTTTAATGTTCAGTTTTAGAATGTCTATATGACCCCTTCTTATAGTTACCAGTTCTCCACCAAATTTATTCACCTGGTCTTTTAATTCTTAGATCATAATAATCATAAATATTTAAAATTCTACTTGTGATAACACTATTATCTGTGTATCCATGACCTGTACGCCTTTTTCTATAGTGTGTGTTTGCCTCTGCTTTTCAGGTGGGTCCTACCTTATATGCCTGTGCTGTATAACAAAGAATCTGGCTGACCCATGCCCCTGGTTCCTAGAAGGGAGATTCTAAACCCTTGGAATTTCCCAAGTGATATAAGTGACTATGTTTTTCATGAGCCTCTTAGATCACACCTTCCTTTATGGTAATGGGGCCACTCGTGGTGGGCCCCTAGATAGCTTCAGTAAGAGGGTTGGCCATGCTGGAAAGACAAATAAGGTGACCAGAGGGTTGGAAGTTTGATCCAGCCTGACCTCTGAGGAGTGAAAGTGTGGTGGAGACTGATTAAATAATTGAGTACATGATTGAACTCAAACATTCCTACATAACAAAACCCCAAGAAAAACACTCTAGGACAAAAGCTTGACGGAGCTTCCTGGATGATGGACATGATGATGTGTCAGGAGGGTAAGATATCTTGATCCACAGGTACAGGGAATAGAAACCCTACATCTGAAACCCTCCCAGACCTCGCCCTATACATAGGCCCGATTTGTAATCCTTTATAATAAAACTGTAATCGTAAGAATAGCACTTTCCTGAGTTCTTAAATCTAAAGGGGTTATGGGAACCCCCAAATTTGTAGCCAGTTGTACAGTAGTACAGATGGTCTGAGGACCAGCCCTCTCCTTGTGGCTGGTGTCTGAGATAAGGGCAGTTTTGTAGGGAACAAAGCCCGTAATTTGTATGATCTATTAATTCTGGGGAGTTGGTGCCAGAACTGCACTGCAGTACATCAGTCAGGGTTGAAACAAAATAGCGTGTTTAATTTTGATGATTAGATACGGTATACGTAAAATACAGAAATCACTTGAGTTCTTTGTGTTAGTCCCCCACCCCCCCAAAGATGTACTTTTGCTTCTCGCAGGTAAAGTGATCTAGGGGCACCAGCAATCCCACATCATCTTAATCCAAATGGTAATTAATATTATTTGAGGCTGAGTTTCAATACTTGCAAGGGCTGCTCTATTTCCAGTTCATCACTGCTTCAAGGGCATAGTTCTTTGAGTTCCCTCCTAAAGTGCCTCTTCTTTGGTGGGTCTTGTACTACCACTTTTGATCCACTTGCACTCTGATGCTTCCAGCAGCTCTGCCCCACTTCTGAGCCACTCAGCCACTGCAATCCCCTGGAGAGAAGAGGCTTCCTCAGATGCCGAACTCACTCCTCCGTCTCCTATTTTGGGAACCTGGCTCCACACATTTTCACTACTTTTTTAGCTCTCGATTATCTTTGAACAGATTTTTGGTTTTTCTCAGAGGGAAACATGGCTTGGAATAACCTCATCTACTATTGTTACCACCATCACTTCAAAAAATTCTCTTTAAAATACAATTATTTTCAACTTTGAGTCCATCAAGCTAGTGCGGAATTCAAGCACTTATTATTGTTGCTGGAGTGGTACAGTAATCTCGGACCTTGGGGAGTAAGCCCAGTTCATTTGTTAGATCTTCTAAGCGCAAGGTCTCTACTTACATGCTCCTGTCCAGTCTGAGGGCTGACGCTTTCCATTCACTTGAGAGGCTCAGGACATTTTGCTCAAGTGAAAAACCCCACAGCCATTGCCCTCTGAGTCTTGCCATCTTCTGATAAGCCAGGATGAAATGGGGAGTAGCAAGTTGTCAGGGAGCAGAGTACTGGTCAGCCTGAAAGTGGAACTCAGAAAACTCTGCTCCCTCCCCAGTCTCTATGAATGCTTTAAAAAAATTTTTTTAAGATAACCATAGATTCACATGCTGTTGTGAGAATACAGAAAAATCCCTTGAACATCTGTCTGGTTTCCCTTAATAGTAATATTTTTCAACTATAATATAATAGCTACATATATACATAACCTTAATAGTTACATATGTGTAACTATTATATATGTAATATATATGTAACTAATAGTTACATATGTAATGTAACTATTACATATACGTTTAACTATTACATATATATGTAACTGTTACCTATATATGTACTATTATATATGTAACTATATTTTAAAACTATAGTATAATAGTTACACATATATGTAACTACACATATATTCAAGTTACATATATATGTAATTGAAGATATATATATATACTATAATGGTTTTTCAGTGAAGATATTGACTTTGATACAATCCCCTGATCTTATTAAATTTCTCCAGTTCTGCTTATATTCATTTGAGTATGTGTCTGTGTGTGTGTATTAAATTCTATACCATTTTATTAACTGTGTAACTTCCTGGAACCCCATCATTGTAAAAGTCCTACACCACAAGGATGCCTCACATTGCCCTCTTCTAACTAAATCTACCTCCCTCTCGCCCCCCTCTCTTGCTTCCCTAACCCTGGATAACCACTAATCTGTCCTCCAGTTCTAAGATTCATTTCAAAAATGTTATAAACATGGACTCACACAGTATGTGATCTTCTGGGATTGACAATTTTCACTCAGCATAACCGCCGGGAGATCCATCCCAATTGTTATGTATCAACAGGCCATTCCTTTTTATTGCCGAGCAGCATTCCATGCTATGGTTGTACTGCAGACTGGATAACCATTCCCTTGATGAAGGACATCTGGGCTGATTCCAGTTTACAGCTTTACACTAAGTATTTGTGAAGAAGTATTTTTGTGAACACAGTTTTGGTTTCTTTGAGATAAACACCCAGAAATGCGATTGCTAGGTCGTATGGCAGTGCATGTTTAGTTTTTTAAGCAACTGTCAAAACGTTTCCCAGAGTGGCTATACCATTTACAAGCAATTTATGAGCGATCCAGTTTCTCTGCATCCTCGCCAACATTTGGTTACCAGTATTTTGTTTTGTTTTAGCCATTCTGATAAGTGTGTAGTGATAGCACCTGGTGGCCTTGTATTTCCATAATCGCTAATGACGCTGAACATCTTTCCCTGTGCTTACTTGCAATCTGTATGTCCTTTCAGTGAAACCACCGTCCATGTTTTGTACCCATTTTCTAATTAGGTTGTTTGTTACTGTTGAGCTTTGAGAGTTCTTTCTGTATTTTCAGATATTTGTCCTTTGTTGGACATATGATTTGCAAATATCTTTGGCCAGTCTACAACTTATCTTCTCATCCTCTTCACAGAGACTTTTACATAATAAAATATTCTCATTTTGATGAGATCAATTTATTAATGTTTTCCTTTCATGGACATGTTTTTTATTATTATTATTATTATTTTTTGGCTGTGTTGGGTCTTCGTTTCTGTGCGAGGGCTTTCTCCAGTTGCAGCGAGTGGGGGCCACCCTTCATCGCGGTGCGCGGGCCTCTCACTATCGCGGCCTCTCTTGTTGCGGAGCACAGGCTCCAGACGCGCAGGCTCAGTAGTTGTGGCTCACGGGCCCAGTTGCTCCGCGGCATGTGGGATCTTCCCAGACCAGGGCTCGAACCCGTGTCCCCTGCATTGGCAGGCAGATTCTCAACCACTGCGCCACCAGGGAAGCCCCTGGACATGTTTTTGATGTCAAGTTATAAACTCTATGATCTCAAAGATTTTTTTCCTAAATGATTTATAGTTTTATGTTTTACATTTAAGCCCATGATCCATCTGAATTAGATTTCATATCAAGTGTGAGGTTTGGGCTGTGGTTCATATTTTTTTTTTTTGGCTTATGGGTGTCCATTTGCTCCATGTGAGTGTCTTTTAAGTCTGTGGAAAAATCTTTTCTTCTCTTCTCTTTCTGTCAGAGGGAATGTCTCTCTCCCTGTGTGCCAGACACTAAGCATAACAACCTCCTTGGATTTAGTCTTTAGGGAATGAAAGTCAGGAAGGGAAGTGCCTTCTAGAAAAGTTAAGCTTTCTGCCAACTCTCAAACCTCCCCTGAGGAGAAAAGTGCACTGGGACTTCTAGCTGCTTAAGTGGGGGGAAAAAAATAGGAAAAATACTGGGAGAAAACATATGTTAACATCACAAAAATTACCTCGCAGGCAAAAGTTTTGCATGTTGGCAAGTATGTGAGTTCTCTCTGAAAAAAATCTATAACATACATCATACTGTCAAAATATCCACAAACCACCCCACCCATTTGTTTAAATCACTGTCTTCAAGGCTCAGATTCCTGCTGTAGGAATAGGGATTCTTCCCTGTGGAGTGACGTGAAGTCAAGATGCTTCCAATAGAGAAGGCTCTTAGCCAAGGATGTGGGGACTCATAGGCCTCAGAATAGTGTTCTGTTCATTCAGGTTGGTAGGCTGGTTTCTTCCCCTCCTGGAATCGCAAGCAGACAATAATCTTTTAGGAGTCACGGAAATCCTACAAACGGGGACCTCAAACCCCTCTGAATTAACCAGAGCGGTTCTCAAGGCGGGCATCACACTGCTCTCCTTAAACAACCTACGAGGAAGTGCATGACTTATTTTTCTCCATTAATTTCTTTCACAAACACAAAACAATCAGCATGTGTGTGCAGATTCCCATATATTTGTCACTCTGTGAAAGGGGTACAAAAATGAATGATACAATCCTGGCTGAAAACTAAACAGAATAGATGAACACACACATACCAATAAAGATAATAAATGGCAGTATGTGATAGATGCCATTTACCTGGGGCAGTTAAAGACACAGACAATTCTACTACCAACACGTCCTCAACCAAAGTAAGTTCCGTGTGGTGATGTATTACCAGACCCTGGATGTTGAGGATTCACCTATGAATCCTTTGAAAAACAGAAAAATTACTCACACACAGTTTCCATTGAGAGTTGATATTGAATGGCAGGTTCAAAACAATTATGGGGAAGAGAAGCTTGTTCTACTAACTTACAGGCTGGCAAAAGTATCACCTCAAAATCCAAGGTCAGCACAGATTTCCTCCTTGTCTAATCCTCCTCAACGGGTAGAACAGTAAGATACGTTCTCTACGATCTCATTTTTTTATAGCCAGCACACATCAAAATGCCTAGAACATGCAAGCCCTCAATAAGCATGAAAGGAATTGAAAAATAGACCCAGGATTAAAAGATTATTGCAGAGAGAAATTATCAGTGTTTCAGTTTACACATTTTCTCAGTAGAATTTCTGCTTGCACACCAGTCTACTACGTAAGGGCCTAAGAGAGTGTTTGGCTGAGCAGCTAAGCCCCAGGCAAGCTCCCAGGAACCTCTTCATAGTAACAGAGAAATCAAAAGTATATGCCTGTACAACACTTAGAGAAGCATCACGTATTTACTCAGGACTGAGTCTGTGATATCTCTATTCAAGCTGCTGCACAAGGGGAGACAGGTATTGAGACAGGACATGGATGGGCCTCAGGCTGAGCAGTTTCTCCCCCGTGGACAGAAACTCCATAATAGCAGAAACTCCATAAAAGCAGGATGATAGGGGAGGCTCGGCCCTGCCCAGATAAGAGATAAAAGACCCCATAATCCTCATCCTCGAAGGAGACCTTCCTGACGACATATGTGCAGAAAGGCTCCTTGGAGGTCAAAAAGGGAGGCGGTGTCACCCCACAGTAAGTGACGTCAACTACCCATAGGCCTCTTCGCTAGAATCCATCTTGGCTGAGAGACGCGCACGCACACAGAGCAGGACCCTGAGGGAGACCAAACACGGACTCAGAACCAGGCAAAGCAAGATGACTGGTCAAAGGAAATCTGGAAGAAATGCCCCATAACAGCGATTCAAGCTACCACAAGGGTGCGACTCTCTCTCTCTCTGAGCCCACCCGTGTGTCTATCCACACGTACTGTACTCTTTTCCCTCCTAATAAACACTTCACTTGCTTCACTGCTTTCCACCTCTATGTGGAAATTCATTTCTACGCAGCTGATGGGCCAGGGCCTTGTCACCGGCCACTGGTCCCTGGTGGTCTAGTGATTAGGATTCAGGGCTCTCACTGCCCCTGCCCAACCTCAATCCCTGGCCGGGAACTGAAATCCTGCTTCAAGCCGCTGCAGGCCGAGGCCACCCGAGGTCAGTATGTTTTGAGATGTCACGTCTGCATAAAATGTGAATGAATCATCGTGGATTAAAAACAATAACAATAACAATTACACTCCGAATCCATGTTAAAGAATCTTATAAATAGGACCAGAGCAGAAAAACAACAACAAACATTTGCTACTTTTACTTTTCACTCCGTACGGAATATAACACAGCCACAAAGGAATTTGGAAATTAAAAAAAAGAGGACGCTTTTCTTTTCTTCCTGTGAGATATTGCTTACACCTAGATTAAGTTAAGAAACTAAACGTGGACCAGTAAAAGCGGTCTTAAATTTTCACTGAGAAAATAACTGGGAGATTTCTCTCTCTTTCTCAATGTTGATTTTTAATCTGTTGTCTCTTGCCAGTCACTCACTCTCAGTGCATCCAACACCTCAACTGTTTTTTTTTTTTCATTTTTACTGTTATCCAGTGGCTCCAATTTCTGTGAATATTTTTAATGCTTTGCCTTCAAAGCCTGTATTTTGGAAAACAGTGCCTTCTAGCCCAGTCGTTTCTGGAGAGCGTGGCTCTAGACCAAGTCAGGCTGCTAAATGATGACACGCTGAAGCGAGGCCAGGGTGCTCTCTGCAATCAGCAGGGAGGTTAAGTTTAGGGGGAAGACTGCATCTCTCTCCAGGGAGAAGAGGCAAAGAAGAAAAGAATAGCTCTCCTTCATGTGCTTACTCTTCTAGCGAAACTCTTTGGGCAATCTGTCCTATCCCCAGATGCAGGCTAAAGAGGTATACACAGGACATGAAGAGAAGGAAGAAAAGTTCTTATATGATAACTTGACCATTTTGGAGCAAAACAGCGCAGCTTCAGAAGCTTGCGCCGAGGTAGTGACTGAGGGCGTACAAACCCTGCGGGGTATCAGTCATCCAATTGTGTACGTAGACATAAACCACGCCTCTCCTTCTAAGCCAGACTGAGAGACACTTAATTCATTAGATCAAACCCATCTCATGCCTTATCAATTATTCACAAGTAAAGCTCACTGAATCATAATATTAAAAGGGGCATGAAGGCAAAAATATTGTCATGCATACATACGGCATGGCTTTTGCCTGCTGAGTCACATTCTGCAGAGCAAATGTACCACTTATTTCCAGACATTGTCAGAAACAATGACTTAATGGTCCTGAGTTTGAAAGGAACAAGACAAAGCAAGTATATGCCAAGAGTAATGCCTGGTAAGATGGAAACAGGACAACTTCTCTATCCACACTCAAGCCTGCTTGTGTTCTCTCTCTCTCTCATACACACACACACACATACACACACACCATCAGGTGTATTTTATCTATGCATGCATGGGTATGTGTGTGCATTTATAAACAAGCAAATTTAAGTTTTTATTGTTACATATCCCCACTAGAATGTAAACTCCTTGAGAAAAGAGACTTTGTATCTTTTTAGATACTAACAACCCAGCACCCAGAACATGGTGGTCATTCCACAAATTTTTATTAAATGAGTAAAATTACCTATGAGCTATGTGGTAAAAACTGTTTTAACATGCAAATAATGCTTTTCAAAAAACGTTCCCCTAATACCGGTTTCCACATCAGAGATCTCACATAATAATTCTGGATAACACTCCCATAACTCATCTTTCTTAAAACTTATTAATTTAAAAGTATGACATACTTAATTCAGGTAGTGCATATTTAATCCATTAGTAAGCGTGTGTGCACATAAAGTAAATGCCTTTGTTGACATTTTATTGTATTCACATAAAAATGGATGGAAGTAATAAGGTGCAATCCAGAGACAGAATCTAGAACAGAAAACATTCCCCATATAAAAGACTTCATGCTTGAAATGAAAACTGATAATCAAGTTTCAAGGCTCCAGAATGAAATCTTTTTTTAAAGCAATAATTTAAAAGCTGTGTGGCATCCGACAGATCTCTTGCCAAGTAGCAGAACTTGTTTCTCCTTAATTTATCCCATCTCACTATTTGAAAAGTTTGAGAAAGAACAAAGAAATTACAATTCTACAGTTAACGTTCCGTGCATTTCTCCTTTTCCCCCGCCTGCTCACAACGTCTAGAGATGATGATTTTACAACTTTTATTGTTGTTTAGACCAGTTGTATACTGGTAATTTTAGAGCCACACATCTTTCTAGAAAAATCTCAAGAAATTTAAAATAAAACCATAGTGATGCTTTACTTCACGAACATGTCAGAATTCAATCCGTAAAAGCAACATGAGCGGGAAGTGTGGGGAAAATATATGTTTAATTTAACTTTGGTAGGCTTCATTCTCCAATTCAATTCCACTTAATTGAATGGGACAATATATGCTCTTCATTCTGGGGGGTCTGGTTAACACTCCCATGAGAATGCACCGGAAACCACAAACATATACAAATCTAAGTGTGAAGAGGAAGTTAAAGATCACTCCATCAGAGAGAGAACAGACTTGTGGTTGCCAAGGGTGGGTGGGGATGGTAGGGAGGGATGGAGTGGGAGTTTGGGGTTAGCAGATGCAAACAATTACATATAGGATGGATAAACAACAAGGTCCTACTGTATAGCACAGGGAACTATATTCAATATCCTGCAATAAACCATAATGGAAAAGAGTATGAAAAAGAATGTGTATATATGTATAACGGAATCACTGTGCTGTACAGCAGAAATGAACACAACATTGTAAATCAACTATACTTCCATAAAATAGATTATAAAATAATAATAATAAAAGATCACTGCATCGGTATCTAGAATTACAGTACCCATCGTTGAACTGCGTTTTCAACTGCTACAATTATAGTTCTATTATGTACATTCAAAACTTGTCATGGGAAGGAGGCACGAGCAGACTGACAAATCCACTTACTAACCCAGCATTTACGACCAAAATGGTCCTAAATTACTCAGAAGCGACTGTCACTTCTGGCCATCTCCTTAATCAATTCCACTACTTCTTACAACAAACCTGATTTGACTTTAGTTATTTAACTTTAATAACAGAATATAATTGAGTGTAGCCAGATCATAATTACAGTGAAGAATTATGAGTTAAAAGAAATCTTCATATATTTCCCTGGAACTTCTCCAGCTCTCAGAAAGTCAAATTATTTTTATTTCTTTTTAAAAAATGAATCAAAATACATTTTTAAGGTTATCACTATGTGTCTTCCCTCCAATACAGATTCACATCAATTAAAGAAAGGCTGCCTCCTGGCTGTACAGTCCTTTGCCTTCCCCTCATTCTGTAAGACATTGAAGTGACTTAGCGTGAGGAGAGGGGAAGATAAAGAAATTTCTACACACTGATATTAACAAGACCTGAAAGAAGATAGGGCTCTATAAATGTAAAATTTAAGGAATTACTTTTATCGTTGCATGCAAATAATTGTTCAATCTCACTGTGTAATCAAGACACAGATAACTTTCAGTCTTAAGCAACATCCCTCAGGCTCCTGCTGCCTATTTCTGACTCATTTTCTCCCTCAAGTCATGAGGGAGAAAGGGATGTCATGAGGCGTGTCAAGTCTGACATCCATTTTAATCTAATTTCACCCGTGTAAACATGCCGTACAAGGGGCACTAAGGATGTGTTCTTACTGACATCACTACCTAGAAAGAGCTGCAATATGTTGATCTGAATACATATTGAGATTATTTTGACACAGAAATGAATAACATTAAGTCAAGAATAATACTGGAGGGGGGCGGGAGCAGCCTTCAATATGCATGCAATGGGAAAGCGGACCCAGAACAATACCAAAATGTCTTTGACATTTCCCCTAGTTTTCTCTGTAATAATCAGCAATGTAAAGAATTACAGCAATGTAATAATAACCAGCAGGAGAGATGATCATACTAAGCCAAGTAAGTCAGAGAAAGACAAATACTGTATGATATCACTTACATGTGGAATCTACAAAAATGACACAAATGAACTTATTTACAAAACAGAAAGGGACTCACAGACTTAGGAAACAAACTTATGGTTACCAAAGGGGAAAGATGGCAGGAAGGGATAAATTAGGAGGTTGAGCTTAACATATACACACTACTATATATAACATAGATAACCAACAAAGACCTACTGTAGAGCACAGGGAACTCTACTCAATATTCTGTAATAACCTATATGGGAAAAGAATCTGAAAAAGAATAGATATATGTATATGTATAACTGATTCACTTTGCTGTACACCTGAAACTAACACAACATTGTAAATCAACTATACTCCAATATAAAATAAAAATTAAAAAAACAAATAAAAGGCATCCCCCCCAAAAAAACAATTAGCAGGAAATCTACTCTATAAGTATCATGTTTAATAAAACCCCTCGTCAACATACAGACTCTCTAATGCGCAGGAGAGGTGGAAAACTGCAGTCATTGCCCGCGAGCTTAGTCCAAGAAATCTGGGATCTATCTGACTCTGAATATTCTCATTTGAAAATGAAAACACCCAACTGTTAAAACAAAAACTATGCTCATCCATTCCTGGCTTCTAAAGCTTAGCAAGAAAGAGGAGTCCTTCCCCACCACTCACCTACCACATTCATTTCAAAACAGAAGAGGGTTTTCTTTGATATAGTTTAGCGTCTCTTCCCCTAAAATCTACGCTCTACCATACTTTAACCCGCATGCCCAGGGTCCCTCAAATGTTTCCATATCTGACTAAATGCTGCTCTTCTGTCTAAACAGTAGTGATAAAATAACAATAACAATAATACATTTGTTGATCTCTTAATATGCATCAAGGTTTTACGTGCATTTTCCTACTGAACCTTCACAACAATCCCATGAAGTAACAGCTAACATTTAAGCCGCATTTCACAGAGGAGAAAAATCATGTTTAAAGAAATTAAGTCACACAAGTCACACAACTATTAGTGGCAGAGGCGAGGCCCAAACCCAGGTCTACAGCCCATTCTCTTAATTACAAATCTCTACAGTGTCTGTAGAAAGAGCAGACGGGCTCAAAGAATCACTTCGTTTCAAGTGTTTCGTTTAACAAGTCAGAGACTAACGATCCAAAAGACTATGACACAGCCTCTTTTTGCTCCTAAGTCTCTATGATGATATTATATCATTGAACATATCTACACCCCAAGCCTCCTTTGGGTTCCATAACTAACTTCCCTGGCTCTCCATTTAACTACCATTCTGCCTCTCTTGTGCCTTTTCTTCACCTGTCAGTGTCCTAAATATCAGCCTTATCTAGGATTCCATCCTCAGCCTCCTCTCTAGTTAGTCTATTCCAAGGCTTTGCAGCCTTTTAAAGCAATGCTCAAGTTGCTAAACATAACACGCTACTCACTGTTCCTCCCTCTCTACCTAGGGCTCCCATTCTTTCAACTACCCCCTGTGCACTTGTGATTTATATTCAACCCAAGCTTTGTCTACGTTAAAGACTCAAAAATTCCAATTTCCCATACACCCTTTATTTTATTTCTCAAAGATCCTCTGCACTCACCAGTGTCCAAAATCTCACTCAGTCCTTTGTATCAAATTTGTACATCTCCTACAACCTTTAACACCATCTCTCTTCCCTAGAGTCAGAAACTCTAGGGAGTTTCTCAACCTTAAATCTGATACATTCTCTCACCGACCACATAGAGTTCATCCTTAAACGAGTCAATCTGACCTGAAATGTTTCTGGGCCAGGCTGTCCTATTCTAATGGCCACTCTCCAGGATAAGCTTCTCCTTTTCTCTCACATGAATGACTTCATCAGACTTCTCCAAGTTGGTTTCCCTGCTCCAGAATCTCTCCACCTCCGATCTAAGTTCTTCTTGTTCATCAGAGATACTCTTTTCAAAGAGATCTGACCACGTCACCCCCCTCCCCACACACCCCTTCCCAACTATCTCAGGGTAAAAGCCAACCCGTGGGAATGGCACTAAGGAGCCTTCAAAAGCTGACCAAACTACTCCCTCCTGTCTAGTTTCCATGCTTCTTCTATCCTGCCCCTCATCACTCTGGAATAACTGCAATTCCCAGTATACACTGCATCCCTCTGAGTCTTCTGTTTGGAATTAATTCCTCAAATAAACCGTCTTTTGAATTCCCTCTCATCTTTTATATAAACCCTATCAACACACCATTAACATCTTCTTCCTAACCTACTAAAAGCAGCACTTTTCGTTTAGGGAATTTTTCTAGGCTCTGCATTTCATGCTTCACCATAAGCTAGGTCTACCTGGGAGAGGTAAGACTAGTACCCAGGTCTCAGAGTGACTTTTCCCAAGGTTAAACAGCTAATTAAAGAAGTATTAACTTTCTAAATGTCCTCTGTATCTTTCTTTAAATTACAAAAATAAATATTTATCAATAATAGTTACCTAAGTGATATGCTAATATTACGAGAAACCTCCATTAAAAGACTTAAAGCCACGTAATAAATCACCCGGATCATGCCTTCTCTCACAATAATCGCTTATTTATGCATTCCACTTACCATATTCATCCATTAATTTGTGAGGCAAAATGGAACATTCAAATCACTCTCAATATTTTTATGGTTTTGTATTATTTGTGCACTTTTCCCCGTGATCCAGGCTACTGACATCTTGGCCCAATGCCAAATAATATTAACATAAGAGAGGTATTAAAATCACATAAAATATTAGGGAAAATGCTCAATTTTATTATCTATCTCAGTAAATGGGAGGTAACAGAAAAAGGTCCTAAACCTTTGGGCAATTTGAGAAGTCTGAAACTGAACTGGAGACTAAACATTCCAGAAAGGGGATTCATCAAAACGAATGAACGTTTCACGAAGTTTTAAGTAGGTGAATGTGTTCATTCCTCCCACTCAGGTTATTGTATTCACTGCTTCTCACCATGTTTTAATTATACAAGAATTTTCTGCAACTCTATTCATAGGTAGTCAAAACCGTATGTGAGAAAAAAACTTCAGAGGAGGCCAGCAATGGATCACTTCAGTAGACAGATGAATGACAGTGGCCCACTTTCTCTTATGCTAATGGCCTGAACAGACAAAACCTTAATTTACAAAACTTATATCAAAACAAGAAAACGCAAGGCTCAAGGCGCTGGGCTCAGGTACCAACCTTCGCTGCTCTTCACCGTGTTCTCCTGAAGGGACCGTGAGGCATTCATCCATGTGTCCGTGAAGCAACCTGAGGACGTCACCACCAATCAGATACCCTAAAGGATTGAAATGCAGTCACATGTGAACTGTCGTCATCAGATGTTGACAGCTGAACAGATCATCGGCTCCAATCTCCTATTTTCATAGACAGAGACACAGAAGTCCAGCAAGGCTTAAGTACCTGGCCAAAATCACAGAGATGGATGGTGCTACCTGCCTGCCACCTCTGAGCCCTGGGTTCCCAAGTGCCACAGTTAGTGACGTTCCCACTATTATACATGACCTCAGCCTCATAAAACCGTCCACTGAACATGCAAGCCTGGATAGGCTCAGATTTGAACTTACATAAGTGAGAACAACCAGAACACACAGATATTTCCTGGAAAAACCCTGATGTGCAAGCACTGCTGTGATCCAGTTCTAAGTCACGCACCCTGGAAGATGAGAAATCTTGACAGTTGCCTAACTAAGCAATACCCTGAGGCCAAAACACTGGAGAAAATAACCCCTAGAAAGCTAGCATGTAAAACACACACAAAAATAAGCTAAAGCTGACGATAGCATAAAAATAAGAGGAGATAAACCTTAACACAAACTTCACTTTTAAATAGCAATTCAAATGAGTTTCTTAAATGTCATGTGTCTGCATTACAGAATATTTTGACACAAACAGCTCTAATTAATTTACTCGTTATCACAAACCCAAAGATGACTGTCAACTCTGCATCAGGGACCAGCCCCCTAATGGAAGTGGAGTTCTTACCTTGGGCTGCTTCACTTCCTGAGCTGATTGGGGCCACGCTCCAGAGGGTCTGCTGGAAAGCGGCGTCCACGTGCAAGCTGCCGTTGCCATAAGACAAGTGCTGCATTAGAAGCAAAAGAAGGCATCACTACAGGCTCTGGATAAGTCTCAACACGGAAGTGCTTCTGGCAACTCAAACTGAACGCTGCCAACGTGGGAATGTCCACAGAGAGCCTCTGTTGCAATCCCGTCACTCAAAAATGAAGAGACTAGTAGGAAAAAAATTAGAGTTTATATTTGACTTTAGGTATTTTTCAGCTTCCTTCTAAGAGTTACTACTTAAGTCACTAATCCGAAAACACAAATAAAATAAATTTGTGAAAACAGACTATTTTGTTTTAAAGGCTTATTGATGGGCAAATTTGTACAGACAGTAGGCCCTTACCATTAAAATTATAATTAAGCTTTTACATATCACACTGTGACAGTGTGTTGACAATGAAGTAGGTTAAACCTACTGGACTAATGTGTTAGTTTCATGGGGTCCTTTAGGAACTTTTATCTACAATCTGATGTAACAGCCATTAGAGGGCAATATTTCCTAATAGGTATCAAAAACCAAGACAACACATGTCCTTCAAAATGCAGACATTACAAATTTCAGATGTTCCCTCTTAAGTCAAATGTATTAAAAGAACATCATATTTCACATCTTGAGAGCCATAATTGATGAGTTCTGAAATGATAAGTAAAGAAAAACAAAATTATGAGTACAGACAAATGACTTGCTTATTTCATTAACCATTACCTGGCTGCTGCTAGAATTTCAAACATGCAAAGAACAACCACCTTTTTTCTTGGAGTCATCTGAGTAAACATCACCAATATTCCTATAATGTTCCTGCAACACTTTCCAATGCTGATGACAGCCTAAGCTCTTAAAGACTTCAATTGTACTAGAACTTTCCCAGATATCTGACCTTCCTAGTTAGACAAACAGCAGTCACAGCATACAGTCACACTGGTATATGCCACAAGCCTTTCAACATCCAAAGGTCTCTTCTGCCTAAATATACTAATCTCAAGTCACCAGCAAAGGTAGGCATTTCGTTTTCTTTCTCTTAAAAACAAAACCCAAGAAATTTGTGACATTTGACATATATGTAATTATCAGCAATTTTCCAATCAATAAGATTAAAAGTGGAGGCATCAGATTTAGCAATAACCTGCTCTTACCCCTCTCCCATCTCAACCAGCTCTCTGCCTTTTTACAACCTCCTTTCTACCTGGACCTGTCATTCTTATGCAAAAATCCAGCTAAGATGTCTACTGAATTAATTTCTTCCCTAATATATTAAAATTCTTTAACTATTTACAAATAAATCATATGCGGTCTGCTTCCACAAACAAGAAAAATATATTTTCCTTCACGGCCCTCATCACAATGTGATCATTTAGTGTATTTTTCATTCTTCCTCTTGTAAGCTATCTGACACAGGCTCACAACTGTATCCCTAGCATCTAGCAGGGTTACTCAATAAAGAAGTATGTGCAGAAGCGAACCAAACCTTTAAAATCAAAGTAGCGTAACCTTGAAAAAAATATTTTAAGTTAGTCCATAAATGTTCCTATTTCAATGACCTGAGCCAAAATAACAGCACATACACACCAAAAAAAGAAACCTGTAAAACCATATGGATTTTATCAAACCATCAGAAGACGATTCAAAATACCAATGCTTATATTTTTACTTTTGAATTCAAGTGAAAGCTCATGCCATATTAGGATAAATAGATTTGTTCATTCATCCTTGTTCACTGAATATACTATGTGTAAAGCATTGTGCTAAACATTAATAGAACACATTCTCCACCATGAGGGTGCTTGTAAGCTAGAAAGGAAAGTAAAATATACCCACAAAATGCTGTGAGTCAGTGTTTTGAAAATGTTAGCTGAATTGTAATCAAAGTGCTACTGGAACTGACAGAAAAGAACACTTGGACCAGCTTAACTGGAACAGAGTTCCTTGTCCTGGGCCTTGAGGACAGGTGGTATTTCCACAGCAGAGACAGGGTTCTATGTGGGATGAGGCATTTGAAGAGCCAGTAAGATCATCTGGCCTGAGCCTCACATTTATATACTTAGAGATGCTGTCTCCAAAAGTCTGTACCTACACTGAATTTGGGTAAGTGTATTAATAATGTTAATGCACTAAGTGTAAATGTTTTTTAAAATACCAAAACTTTTATAAACTAGTTTGGAGATTTTCATTCTTAATACACCAGAAACCTCGTAATTGGAAGTGGCCTGGGCTTTTTTGGTGCTGTAGGCTCTAATAAGGGAAATGGTACCCAAAGGGGCAGAGATACGGGAACACACAGCACAGCAGAGAGTTTCATCTTTGGGGCTTACAGCATATACTTAGAAAGAGACTGAGAGATAGGTCTGCAGACAAAGCAGGTGTCAGATCAAGGACCTTATAGGCAATAAGGAGCTACTGCAGTGAAAAAACAATGCGGGGGGGAGGACGAAAATGTAATCTTCAAATCATATCTAAGCCTAAAGGTACACAATAAATATAACCATAAAAAAAGGAAAATTTCAGTCTGTTGGAGAAAGTAAAAAAAAAATGTCTTTAAGATCATATTATACCATTTAAAGTTACCTAAATCATGTCCACTCTTCTCAAGAAAATATTCTCTAGGCATAACTATTTTGGATGCTTCTATTTAATTTTGCCACTTAAGCAACAAAGGGAAATCTGAGTAAGAACCACACAGGCTTGTGATATTAAATATTCAAAATGCAGTAACAATTTCAGTTACTGACACTAAGATGGGTTATCCTTAAAGCCAGAACAGATGTTGTCAGAGGTTGAAAGCAAAGTTGGCCTTAGGCTGAAATATGTAACTGCTCTAAAATTTACACACCCACCAGGAGCACTGCAGGTGCTTTGGGGAGTGATCTGCTCTCTCCTATCACCTTGATTCTCATGTGAGTGACTCTCAAGTTCTCATGGACACACAAATCATCTGAGGATCTTGTCCAAAAAAGGCAAATTTGAATCCAGGAGGTGTGAAGGGGGGCCAACCAAGGCCACTGGTTCAAGAAGCATATTTTGAGTAACAAGTCTTTATATGATAGAAGCACGAAATCTCAGGAATAGAAAAGATATTATAAATCACCTCCCAGGAGTTCTCAACCTGGACTCCACTTTGATACTTTTAGTTCCCTTTGTAATCCAGTGTATGTATTTTATGCATTTTAAAAGATAATGAAACAAAGAGTCAGTAAGCTTTCTCCGACTGTCCAAAAGGTCCAAGGCACAAGAATTCCTAAGAATATCCGAATTCAACCCTTATCTGATGCATTTATTCACTCATTTATTTCTCTCTTATTAAGTGTCAGGCACTTGGCCCTGGAGATGCAACACACTAGAAAAATGATCCTCCAGTGACAGGGAACACAAGTAAACAAGATATATCACCCCTCAGACTTCATTTTTTTATTCTGAGAAAAAAACGAGGGAGACAGAATAGATGCTCTTTCCAAATGCAACAGTCTATGATTCCATCACCTGAGCCACGGAGAGAAAAAAAAAAAAAGGCTCAAGGTAAATAAATAAAAAATAAATTGGTTGATACGATGAAGAGCTTGAAAATATTTATGATCACTGTCTTTTTAGCTATCAATATTTTTAAGCAACTTGAGGGAGTTCAGTAACTTACTATGCAATCAGAACACCTAGCATTTATTGGAAATTCAGAGGTGGGTATGAGAGAAGTAAATTTTTATGAGCCCTAGAATAGCTTTCTTTTAAGCATTTTTCATCACTTTTTAGATTGTGGGGTTCTGCTTTTCCTAATTTATTTTTAGACAGTTGTTTGGTAATGTTTTCATGGGTTTTAAAAATCTGTCTGCTACTGTATACCACAGGGAACTCTACTCAATACTCTGTAATAACTTATATGGGAAAAGAATCTAAAAAAGAGTGGATATATGTATATGTATAACTGATTCACTATGCTATACACCTGAAACTAACACAACACTGTAAATTAACTATACTCCAATAAAAATTTTTTGAAAATCTGTCCGTTTCTATAGGTGACAGAGAAAATTATTCAAAAATCAATGTTTCAAATGAGAGCAATCCAATCCATGGGTTGAAAACTCTTGCGCATACCATGGTGATTTTTATATCTTTCTAACACAAGTAAAAATTATTTTGCGTGCTTTACCTTATTTTGTTTAGTTTGAAAGAGATTCACAGTAATACCTATTTGACCATATTTCCTCTCTTTTAAATTGTATCTTTCTCTTATATTTAAGCTGCTTTGATAAAGCCTCCTTTAAAAGAAAAAAAATGAGTCGTTCCAATGGGTCAAAGGAAGTTTTCTTCCTCTTAGATATTCCTGAAAAGAGGATTAGAATATCATTTCATATTAGAATATGAAACAGCAAGATTAGAAAAGACATTATTTGCATGAGTGGCTTACAACCTTTTCTGGAGATGAAACCCTTTATTGCTGAGAAATCATGTACAAGGTTCATCACATAAAGCAGAAAAGGGCCGAGCATCCTAGGTGGAGCCTGGGCTTCCGGAGCCCAGCACAGTCCGCAGGACACCTCCGCCGAGGACAGAGTGAAAATCAATCCTTCAATCCGTTTTAATCAATTTAGCATCCCAATAGTTGTCAGCTTGATTAGAGCAGCAAACGCACAATTAGATAGTTCAACCGTAGCTTAACCATCACTGTTCGTGAAGAAAAATTAGATCAAAGGCCAATAGACACTAACAAATGAAAAGTTACAAAGTCAATGACAGGACATGTTTATTTTTAGTAGTTAGTTTTAACGGATGTGTTTTCAGCCATATTTCTTATTTATTTTAACCATGTCAGCATCTTCTCAGAATATGAATCTGGCTTTCACATGATAGCCCTTTATTTAAAATCAACTGTAATTGCCTCTTCACTTCTCACTTCCCAACTTTCTTCTCTTCTGGTTAAATATCTACAGTTCTTACTAGGCACAAATCTCCCGGGTAAATAGTGATAACAACTCACTAAGCAATTTTTATATGTGCCATTCATAGAGCTAAGAGTCTTGTCTGGATTAAGCATTCAATCCTCTTAATATCCCTGTGAACTAGGCTATTACCCCCATACTGCAGATGAAGAAACTGAGGGTTTGAAGAGGTTATACGATTGGCCCAGGCTCATGCTTAGCAGGCTCCGTACCAATAAACAAGAGAGAGAGAGAGAGAGAGAGAGAGAGAGAGAGAGAGAGAGAGAGAGTGTGTGTGTGTGTGTGTGTGTGTGTGTGTGTATGACCAATTTTCAGTTATTCAGCTTCAGTACGAGGATTATTCCAGCTGCCGCTGTTTAGTCCAATGTCTTTTACTGCCTTGCTTTTTGCCCCTTCACTTCCTCCAGATCCTTCTCACTAAGTACCATGTAGGTCCTTGAATCCATGAACATAATACTGTATATTCTCACTACTAATTACTCACAGTGGAAATGTGAGGTAATAATTAACTATCCCTACACCCATAGAAACATCCTTCAGCACCTCTAACCTAAACCCTAACACTTAGTTACTGTCTTATGATACTCTCCTACAGTTCCATGGGTTTGGTTTGTTTTTTTCCACTATTTTTTTGAGGGTGGAAACCATGTGTAATCTGTCCTTGGTCATTCCTGTGGTTTCTACTATATGCTAGGTCTATACAGATGATCACTAAACTCACTGACTTCGTCATCAAATCAAAGTGAAATTTTAACAGTCTGGTTGGCCAACTATCTGGAGCTCTATATAAAAGGTTATAAGAAAAGGAACTTAAATAAGTTGGCTAAAATGTAGCTTGAAAATTATCTGTGAATGTAATTAATCATGAGGTTTACTTATTTCCCAAAGTAACAGAAGGGGAACCTCAGGCATTACAATTACTGCCATTGTTTGTATAGTGTTCTTTAATTCAAAGCATCTTCAAAATCCATCATCTCATTGCTTCATCACAGTAACAGTGGTGGCTAGGGAGAATCATCACCATTTTGCAAGTGCGGAAGCCAGAATTCAGGGAATTAAGTGACTCAGGAACTTGCTGGTAGAATTGATGCTATAAGCCCTGGCCTCAGTGAGATTCTGAATTTTCTCCTCCTTCTGTGTATAATGATACCATCCTGTCAAATAAACTCTGCTGTGTAGTGGAAAGAACAAGTGATACAGCAAAAACATGCAAGTTATGTCCAAATCAAAATAAGATATGTGTAGACTTTATATACTAAGAAGCATGCATGAATTATTTTTATTACTGCTATTGGTTTCCAAGTAAAACTACAACTCGAAATGTCTATCTCCTGATCAAAATACATCACCTTCACATATACAGCACAGGCACACAGCAAGGGCTCAATAAATGCTTATTTGACGAGCTGACACCTTGGATTGTCCTAGAAATGTGCGTGGTGCCTGTTTCCACCTACACTGCTTAAGAGACAAGAGGACAGAGATGCTCCAGGCCTCCCTTTAGCTCTGCACCATTAGATGCTCCATTTAATTTAATAGTTCCTGTCAGTTACACAAGGCCCTGTTTCACCACTTCCCTGTCTTCATCATTACTCTTCCCTCAAAGCAAGTAAAACCACACCCTTCTTCCTAGAAATGTTTCAAAATTGGAACTAATTGTGTTGGTAAGCAAAAACTGACTTGAAGCACCCCCAGACCCACCTTATTTCCACGTTCACAGAGCCCAAGGATACCACCTACTTACTTAATTCTAAATCAATTACACACAAATAATATGTTGATTTAAGGCAGTAGGAATACACTTTCTATAAACTAGCACGAGCTTAACTGCAATGATGTTCTATTTCTGATTTTTGTTTCAATTATCATCCACTATGATGTCTGGGATTTTTTTAATGTGGATATTCATGTAAAGTTTATAATACCATATCTTATATTTGTTTGCTTTCTCAACCTTAAAATAAAAAGAATATTTTCACTGACACCCTTCACACTTCCACTGATTTCAATATTCTGTGAAATTCTGCATATGATTATTCTTTAGCAAAAATATAATTTACTACAGAAGTTAAATAGATATTGGCCTCACCACAAAAGTAAAAAATACCTTCAATGATTAAGCACAAACTTCTTTCTTCAATCTCCCATTTCCAACCCTTTCCCTTTGAAACAATGCAATGTCAGTGAGGGAATTAAACTGTTTTTTTATTTTGCTTATTTCTCCTTTCTTAGCACGACAAGTGTTTCTCACATAATAATCTGCTTTCATAAATATCAAAATAGGTAATCACAGCCTCATTAATATAGCCTTCTCATTGGGCGCAAAATAAAGTCCATGGAATTCCAAATTCCTGATTGGACTGCATTTACATGCTGTTAATAAAATAATCCAAGAACAGGCACTATCGATGTCACGAACATACATATCAAGGGCACGAGGGACGCCTGTCTAAATAATCCTGGTAAGCCACACTTCCACACATGTCATATCATTCTTCTACTTAGGGAGTTATGTATAATTCATCAAATAGAGATACAGGCTTGTTTCTAAGCAATTTTCCTAGATAATTTGCAATTTCAGCTTTAAAAAGATCATTCTATTGACCTGTCACTTATCATATCACCAACTACATGATCCGACTTTGCACACTTACCAAGTACCTTTCGGAGGACACACTAACTAAGATGAGGTCATCTCCAACCCGTACTTTTTCTCCTTCTGAGCGCTGCTTGGAGGCAGGATGGATGGTCCACCAACAAGCTTCACCTGCACAATGATTGAAATGTGAAACACAAAGAAATGCCTCAGTTTCAGACTCGATGTTCTTTGCCAGTGACTCCAAAATACAAGAGGGAAATGAAGTCTTCAAGATCAGTCTTCTTAAAATGAAACTGTCCTATTCACACAAACATCAGAAATTTGAAATAGAATGCAAATTCATCTCTTAAACCATGAAAATCAAAAGAATTAGGCCAAATTAGCTTAGAGTCTAAAAAAATAGTGGGTATAGGTATAACTGATTCACTTTGCTGTACAGCAGAAACTAACAGAACATTGTGAATCAACTACACCCCAATAAAAATTCGAAAGAAAGGAAAGAAAGGGGAAGAAAGAAAGAGGGAGAGAGGGAGGGAGGAAGACATACTGATATGCAAAGACTCTTCTCATAGAAACTGGCTGTGACATTAGGGGAAGTTTGGTGTCTCTTTCCCCCACTAGGAATTGCTTTAAAAGGATGTTTGTTCACGCTAAGACAAGGCCAATTTCACCAGCCACGCTGATCCAACTTCGCTCCTTCCACAATCACATGTTGTTACACTCCTCACATTGCTCTCTCCTATTAACATCTAGTTGTTTTGCCACTTGATTTGCAAAAGGATTTGGGTTTTTGTGACACGACGGTTGCATTATAACAATTAAAAAAACCTCTACTTTTTTGGGGGGTGCTGATGCAAAATAGGTACAAATATTGTCCCCTAAGTTTTACTATCCTGTGCTGTGATGGTCCAGCCACCGCAGGGGGTCTTCCAGGTCCCGACGGAGAGGGGTAAGGGACTGAATAGCACCGTGAGTATGGGGTCAGAAGGACCAAGACAACTGATGGTTGCTAGGCACTTTATTTAGAATCTACTGCCTCTTATATAGACAGAAGAGGAACTCATTATTAGACAATAATCCCATGGAATTGCTTATTGTCTCAGTTCAGTCACTACCACGGGAGTCAACAAGTTTACAACTATCCTTGAACATTATCTTCCCTTAACCAGGCTCACACACAGCCCCCAGCCATAGGGAACAACCAGGACTCTCAGTTCCCTGAGGTCTCCTGGCTGGAGATAGCTTTGCTAATCTCTTTTACATTCCTCAGGCCTGGGAAAAAGAGTGTATTCCAAGGTAAGGGCTTTGCTTTTTCTGAGAGACATACTGTCTCCTCCAGGAGTTACCTCCGGCTAAGACTGCATGCTTCCCACACTGTGCCTTATTTACAATATGTTGTTATTTTAAAATGTGGTAGTTTCTATTAATCTAGGAGTAAAACAGTAGAGAATCCTACAGAATTTTCTGGGATACATTATAGAAATATCTGGGTATACATAAAATCAAATAATTTCTTCTAGAACAAGTCAAGCATAAGCCTCATGAACCATATAACCATACTTCATACTTCAGTCTCATCACCTAGGATATAAACATAAGCACACAATTCTTCAATGTGTTCACAGTTCCTTTTGCAACCTTTAAGTTCTACCGCAAAATGGGAGTAGTTTTAGTGATATCTGTTATCTAATAATTATCATTCTCTGTGCCCAGCTTTATTATTTCTCCACAAAACTTATTTTTTTTTGCTTCTTTACTAATTGCCCAATGCCAAAATGTAAACTCTATGATAGCAGAGCATTTGTATGTTTTGTTTACTGGGGTTTCCCCAGCTCCTACTAGCATTTTGCAGGCATTCAATAACAACTCATTTTGCATAAATGAGTAAATGAATCAGCAAATAACACTTCTTAAGCATACTTAACAGGCAATATGTAATCTATGCCCTGAGCTGCTTTTCTTACACAAACCATATTCTTACTTGAATGTCATGTTGCAGAATTCCTTATCTTCATCCACTCAACTCACATTTTTAGAGTTGTAGGGAGTTTTTCATTCATTCACTCAAACATTGATAAAGCACACACTATTTGTCAATCATTGCTTTAGTAGCTGGGGATACCTCAACAAATAAGGAAGACAAAATTATCTGCCGTGTGCGTTTCATTCTGATCAAGGCAGGCACACAAGAAATGATAAATATAGTAAATAGTTCAGTAATTCAGAAGAAGTAGAGACCTATGGGGAAAAGAGAGTAGCGTAAGGGTGTAGGGTGAAAGACTGCCTTGTTTGGTGGGTCTCACTATTATATAATCATCTCAACGCATGAAAACAAGTTATAGACCGTGCATGTCTTTTACTTCTTTTGAGAGAGAGAATTGAAGACTATTTTTCATGTAACTATGTGCTGAAGTAAATTAATTACAATGAGAAAACTAAAAAAAACTAGCCAAAATACAGAGGAATGATGGAGCCTATAGAAAATGAAATAAACATGAGAAGAATACATTTATCTTTTTGGTGTCTGGGATTCTTGGAATTTCTTGTACAAGGTGATGTGCTAGTCCATTAAAAAGTTAATTAGGTTGGTAAACAGAACTTTATTTTTATCCATTTGTTATCAGTGAAACTTTTAGAGTATGGGAAAGTATTTTAAAAAGGAGGGCATGTGTGAGCTTGATCCCACCCATAAAAGCAACAACTTAATGAGTCGGTCTATTTCCTTCCATTCTTTTTTCTAGTTGGTCTTTTATTTATTTTTAATTTCTATTTCCTTCCATTCTTTTTTCTAGTTGGTCTTTTATTTATTTTTAATTTCTATTTCCTTCCATTCTTTTTTCTAGTTGGTCTTTTATTTATTTTTAATTTCTATTTCCTTCCATTCTTTCTTCTAGTTGGTCTTTTATTTATTTTTAATTCCAAAATCGGGCATGCTCATTGTAAAAGATAAAGCCATCAAATTGTATAGAGGTGTATAAAGAGTAAAGTTCTCAAAGCATTGAGAATAGAAACACAAATAAAGCCTATACTTTCCTATCTGGAGTCTCCAAAAGTATAAATGTGTTAATATATGTTTTTTGTTCCAAAAATCTGTAAATACGTAGATATGGAGTATGATGACCTGTGGACAGGGAAATGAAGGAGGCTTTCATTTTCTACTTTTTTGTTTGAATGTTGACATTGACAATGTAACATGTGTACACTTAAAAATATTTTAAGATGAAAGTTGAAAGGTAGAAAAGATATGCATTAATACTACTTTACAAACTAATCAGAGCACAGTAATACAGTTAACAATCAGCAGAGCATGTCAGAAGTACTGTTTTCCTACCCAACTCCAACAAAAGAATAAGGTTTGAAGTCTAGTTTGCACATCAAGCTAATTATGTGGGGATGACCCACCAGTAGAAACAATGTACATTTCCTCCTTCTATTAAAACCTTTCCTAGTCAGTCATTTGTTTTCTTCCTGAATCCGTCCCTAAGAATATTCAACCAGCGTATCTTCCATCGTGTCTCAATACATCTCCCAGTCCAAGCCCTGCCACGATCTGAGTGCGGCTTCATCACGGACCAAGGTGCTCACCTGTTGTGTCCTCTTGCAAGCCAACATCAAAGGCCAGTTTATCAGTTGAAGACCGAGAGGTGGAGAGGCAGCACAGATACTAAAAGACACAGAATCAGTAGCTGTCACTCAACATTTACTGTCCATTCCAAGTATAGTTCTGAGCACGTACACAGCCTAAATGAGGAACAATGCTGTAGAGGAAATGTGGTTTTTTTCCCCCCTCACAAAAAGACTACAGAAATATGTCCTGTCGGTAAAAGAAGACAAGTAATTGGGGATACGTCTGTACATCTCTCACTTCATCTGATATTCACGATCATAAGCAAAAGGACAACCTCATCTGTCAGTTGGAAATCTTTCTCCCAAGCAGAAATTTGAACACTATTCACTTTTATTTTCTCGTTTTGTTTTCATTTTTAAAATTTTAACTCTCTGAAATTTATCCAGAATTGAATTTCAAACGGGGTGTGTGTGCAGCCTGTCGCTTCACTGCAGTGAGGGTTTGTCACGTGTATACCAATGTGTGTTTCCCTAGGAGGAATGGAACTCTCCCAACACCACCATCTCCTGATTTTCTTTCTCTCCCTCTTAAGTTTTCCTAACTATATATTCTTGGACATAAAGTTTAGGATAATTTTTCAGGGCAACTCCTCTATCCCCACCCCAACCTCAAAATCCTCATTAAGTGTTGCAAGAATGAGAACACAAAGATGAATGTGGTATGAGCTCAAGATACACTGCCATCTACACCAACCAAGTGCAGCGCCGGAAAGAACAGGAGCCCTGCAAACAGGACTCAGGGACAATGCTGGGGACTGAGCAAGCACAGACGTCCAGAATCATGGAACAAGTAATGAGAAGCCTAGAAAACCCCTATGATGAAATAGGGTTCACCCAGCTCAGGGGATGTCTGTGAGCATAAGGAGGCAGGTGATGCACGGATTGGGGACAGATGTGCTGGCACGTTAGATGGAATTCGGCGCCATGAGGATGTAAAAAGCAACTGACCTGGAGCCTGTCTCTTGACTGCAAACCACTGACTTCCAAAGTTATAGAAACAAGGCTTCAAGGGTCCCCAAACATTTTCCTAGCTCGTCAGGAGTATGAGTCTGACCTCAAGACACGCAGCCCATGGTGGTCCCTGAGGGTTACAGACCTTAGATCTAAGCATATTAAATATCTGCCTTTATTTGAGAAAAAGTAATAGTGTTATTACACTGATTTCCCAGGTAAAAACTTAGTGATCTCTATTAAAGTCTTCTGTAATATTTCTCAATAATATTACAGTACCAGGCACTGCAACTGTTAGCGTACATTCTCTCCTTTTCTAACGTTCACAGCAACTGTGAGGCACACACTGTAATTATTTCACTAAATGTTAATTAAATTCTGTAAGGGTAAAGACTTGGTCTTATTTACTACTATATCTAGCACCCAGAAAAGTATCTAGCACACAGGAGGTGCAAAATAATATTTACTGACTGAATGGATAAAATTCTCAGATGCAATTACAGGCTTAAAGAAGTTCGGCAAGGTATCCAAGGCTGTACAGCATACAGGAAAGTGAGCCTGAACCCAGATCTACCAACCAAGTTCAGCCTCTTACCCATCTACTATGTATCGAGGGTACTCTCCTGAAAACTGACTCTCATATTTACTATTTTATGTGTTTTGATTGCTATTGAAAGTGGAATTCCTTCCATGAAGTTCTGATGTGTGAGTGCTATATGCAAAAAGGTTGTTTTTATATATGTCTTCTATCCAGCCACTTAAAATGTTCTCCTTTATTTCATACCTTACTAAGTCAGCCAAGATTTCCAGAACAATGTCAGACAGCATATTCTTGGGAGTTTTTTTTCTTTTAGTTTTGTCAAGAATGGATTCAGTGTTTGACAATTAAGTATGAGGTCATTGATTTGACATAAATATTTTCTTTATCATTGAGAAAATAATCATCAATGCTTAGTTTTTATTAGGAATTGGTATTTTTATTAAAAACCTGTTTCAGCACCTGTTAAGATGATCACAGTTTTTCTCATTTGACCTACTAATGTGATGTAGCACATTAACATAAATGATATTAAGTCATTATGAAAATCACATCTATACTTTTCCTCTACTTCTCTTCCTATAATTTTCAATTCCATTAACCAGATTCTTCACATCAATATTCATGATGATGAAGACTGATGATTTTTTTTCTGTTTTTTTTGGTATTGATATTGAGGCTATGCTTAAGTTTTTGCTCAGGAACAGTTTACACATTTTGGGAATTATCTCCTTCTTAAAAGAAATGATTACTTTATACTTCCAGGTATTGGACTATCATGTAGTCACTAAAATAAACTTGATGAAAATTTAATAACATGGATAATACTTATACTGTGATAATATGTAAAAAAAATCTGGATATAAATTTGGTTATATAACAAGATCTCAATTATATTAAAAAAATTTTAACAACAGCAAAGACTGAAAATTTTTAAAAAGCCCCCAACAGTTTTCTCTCATTGGTGTGATCATGAAGATTTTTTTCTTCTGTAATTTCCAAATCTTACAGAATGAATATGTAGTGTTTTTATAACTTAATAAAGCTTTTAAAAGAATGGAATATTTATATATTTTATTTTATACATATTTTATACACACACACACACACACACACACACACATACATATATAAATGAGAATGAGTAAATTGTGCCTGAGAGGAACCCAGTGGATAAATGGATAACTCTGGGTGAAGAGGAGCTGATATGGAAAAACAACGAGAACAACTAGTTAAGAAGGAAAAGAAGTTAGTGGAGACTTGAAGGTGGGACTCGCAGGCAGTTTTTTATACTATTTTTCAGTAAGGATGCTTTAATTCTCTAACAAATAAACTGTTTGAAATAAAATCAGAAATGAGAACTATTTCTTACTTGACTCTTAACACCCCTCTCCTCCTAAACCTAGTCTTTCAAAAGTAAGATACGAAAAACAGAAGTCACATAATGATAGAACTGAAGGACCTTAAAGGTCCTCTAAGCTAACTGTCATCTTATAAGTGAGAAAACTAAGCAGGATATAAAGATATTAAAAAATACATACAGGGCTTCCCTGGTGGCGCAGTGGTTGAGAATCTGCCTGCCAATGCAGGGGACACGGGTTCGAGCCCTGGTCTGGGAAGATCCCACATGCCGCGGAGCAACTAGGCCCGTGAGCCACCATTACTGAGCCTGCGCGTCTGGAGCCTGTGCTCCGCAACAAGAGAGGCCACGACAGTGAGAGGCCCGCGCACCACGATGAAGAGTGGCCCCCGCTTGCCACAACTAGAGAAAGCCCTCGCACAGAAACGAAGACCAAACACAGCCAAAAATAAATAAATTAAATAAATAATTAAAAAAAAAAAAACATACAACCAAGCTTGTTAAAGCCATCAGTGAAATGGGATTACCAAATATCTCCTGGCCACATATGCACAAACGGATCAGCATGACCACAGGGGGGCTGCAGGCTACACGTGCACTCACCATGCCGCTGTAGGAATGGCGCAGCAATATGGCATGTCCGTAGAGGAGCGTTCGGTGGCCACCGCCTTGAGCGGTCTGCATAGAGCAGAGAAAGGGTCGACAAGGAAAAAAAGAAAAAAGAGTAAATTTAACTAAGTCCATAAAATGCTCTCTTGTTCTCCTGGAAAAGTTTAACGGGAAAAAATAAGAGCTACTGCAGATGAGCAAAGTGCTGTGGAAAGAATGCTTAAATTCGGACAAAGCTACCAAGAAAACCTTCCCCTGTGTGTGGGGGGACTAGCAGTTGATCTAGTTCTTAAAGAATGAACTCGAGTTCAGTAAATACCATAATTTGTAATTCTTGATTCCCAGTTATTTGTTGTCTGTATTTCCCATTACACTGTGGTACGCGTCGAGCAGGGGCTACGGTACTTTGGGCACCGTGGTATACCAGATTCCTTGCAAAATGCCCGGCACATAGTAAGGACTAAATAAATACTTCTTCAGTGAATGAGTCTTCTTAAAACACAAAATTCATCAAATCATCTTCAGGCTTAAAAACCTTTCTTATCTTCCAATTGTTTATAGAAAAAGAGTCCAAATTCCTTTATATGAGATAGAGGAATGCTTCTCAAATTCTAGCATGCTTACAAATCACCTGGAGAGCTTGTTAAAACCCAGAACCCTGGGCCTACCCCCAAGATTCTGATCCAGTAGGTCTGGGGTAAATACAGAGATGTTTCATTTCAAAAATTTTCCAGATGACACAGGTGCTGTTGTTTTGGGGACACATAGAGGACTTTAGTACACACATAGAGGACTTTAGTCTCAGCCCTTTCTAGCCTCGCCCCCAAATCCCTTGTGCTCCAAACAGACACACTTTCCCTGCCCTGAGCTTTCTTACTGCTCTGTCTTAGAACACAATACTCCTTCCCTCTGTAGTCTTTTCTGCCTCCTCGACTGTTTTAAACTCAGGTTAAGGGCTCCCTCTTCTATAAAGCTACAACCTGAGCTAAATTTGAGAAGCCAGATGGGTTCCCCGATCCAGGTGAGTAAAGGTGTCATAGGAAACAACTCCAGGGTATTAAGAAAGAGGAAGGGACCAAGGGATTGCACTGCTGGGTCGCAGAGAAACTAAACAGGAGCCATAAAATTAGATCAGGGTAACATCATGGGAGGTACAGAACATTATGCCAAGGAGGCTGCCCTTTTTTCTGTAGGAAAAAGAGGTCTTTAAGGATGACTGTGATGTTATTGACTTATACATACTCTAAGAAGTACAGGAGAAAGTACTTTAATATTCATTATTATTATACCTTTTTTACTAAAAATATATCCCCTTCCAATTGTTCCAATTTCTTAAAATAACTTTACATGTTATGCTTAAAAGACTTCCAAACCATTTAAAAATAGGTATTAAAAGGTACTAAAATTATGAGAAAAAACTACCTTACAAAAAAGGAAAGTTACTTTTTCACCTCCAGAGTGAAAAAGGGAAAAATCTACTCTGCAAAATTATATTCCTCCTAAGAATGAGGCCCTGTTTAGAGAGTACTTTTATTTTCTATAATATATTTGATTTATTGTGACCAAGAACAATTTGTTTACCTTGTCTGATTTGTACTAGTTTGGTAGGAGCTTACCTTTCCCTATCAGATATAAGTTCCAAAGCTACAAGATCCAGCTGAACTTTAATGACACTAGACAGTCATACCAACCAAAACAAGATGTTTTTAAATGAAGAACAAGCTTTAGATTTAACCAGAGTGCTGTTTTTTCTGTAAAGCTTTGCCTGTGCATTTCATGTGTTCATATGCACGTATATACATAAATGTTCAAATTGGTTAAGAGGAGATATTTTAGTATCTGAATTTTCTTTCAAAGATTTTATATAGAGAGATTTTACACAGTTTTCTATTATGGATTTAACACTACAGATTTCCTCACTACTCAAATGCTAACTTGTGTCACAAATTTAGTTTTAATACAATTCCTGTAAAAGTATGCAAATAATCCACACTAAATTAACTTTGTTACTTAAGAGAGCACTGTTAACACAAGTGAATATTTCTGTCACATGGTCTGCAGTCCTTTTCCTCTAACTTGTCATTTTAAATAATACTATTGTGATTGGCTCTGATTCAGGACAAATAAAATGTATAATTCCCACTCTTGGGCAGGTTGGATAACTTATTCAACAAACATTTATCAAAAGAATTGTGTTTGTGGGATGCATCCAAAGACGTACCTTGGCTCTTTATTTGTGCTTTCTGATTTGGTCAATCAATCATATCAATTTTCTTGTTAAATTTGGCCTGGTCCTTGCTTTAATTTAAGTGAACAAATATTTATGGACTTCCTCTGATGTAGGGAACTACCAGTACTTTAAGAGAATGGTTACACCAATCACTGGCTTAGCCACTTCCAGGGTTACTCCTTCAAGACTCTACAGCACGCTGCCTTAAGGTGGACTGAGTAATCCCCCAGGGCAATTTCAATGAGAAAAAGTTCATCATTGCTGGGTAATAACATCACAAGCAGTAGTAATTCAGTACTCTGGAACAAGGGGTCCATTTCTCCTCCGGCCACCCAAACCAGAACCTTACAAGCTCACAGTACTATAGCCATCATAACCTTTGGGAATCCAGCCAGGACCAACTAGATAGAACCAATCAAGCTAATGGACCAACAAGCTCAAGGCTAGCCCACCCCTCAAGATTGCAGTTTGGAAAAATACCTTGGTGTTTTCTGAAGTTAACATGTTCATTGTTCCTTGGACTCTAAAACACAGACAAAGTAAGCAGTGCTTTCCATTGCACCAGTTAAGAGAAAAAGTAGGAAGTTAAATTTTATGTAACAAATAAACCTTGTGTTCACATTCATGTCATCTATACTTTAGTCCTACTGATTCTCCAGTAAACATTACACAAAAGAAACACTTTTTTCTATTCATTCAAAAGATATTTATCGGGTATCTTCAAATACTGTATCTGAGAGGTACACTATCTGATGACAAGGGTATTATGCATAATAAGCTCACGGCTTGTTTTCCTCTGCCTTCAAAATGAGAGTTTTCTCTAATTATTCATTCATTCAACAATTATAAACTGAATCCCATGCGTTTCCCTTCCAAAGACTTGCACACTAACAGCAAAGAAAACAGAAGTTTAAGAACTAATTCTCTCTGCATTTCTTACCACCTCCAACTACATGTCGGATTATCAGGTCTTTTTAGTAAAAGTATTACCTGCAACTTACATGTCCTTGGCATACATTTCCGAGTGTGACTTGGGCCCTACCTGTTTCTGAAAATGCAACGGTCTGTCCATCACACCCCAGCTCTCTGCTGTGATTGCCTGAGCCTGTGGTATGGTTGGTGAGCTGTCAACAGCCCTCTATGGCCCCTGTGCAGATCCTGAAGTTGGCTTCTGCAAGACTACTGTAGTCTCCCATAGGTGAAGGGGGTTTACACTAAGGGGCTATTGTTCTTTCAGGGAAAAACAACACCAACCCAAAATAACAACTACCATTTCCAAACTCCTCCCTCTAAATATTCTGGTGTCAGAGAGCCAAGAATAATTTAATAAAAGGTAAAATTGGACTTTCTGAAAATATCAGTTAAAAAAGTTTTTTCAGTTCTGTGCATAGGTGTGGTCCCACGACCCCTGAGATGACTGACAGGGCTAATATTAAACGACAGTGTAAAAAAGTTGAACTGGTGAACTGTAAGTGGATAAAAAAAGTTCAGAGTACGTTCAAACAAAATCTAAGCAACAAAGCTGTATGTATTCTAAACAAACCACAGTTCAATTTTTCCACAGATTATTTTAATACCAATTTGGTATTACTAGGTATTCCTATGCCTTGAGCTTTCCAGGATCTTGGCCCCAAATGTGCAGTCAGGATACCCATATCGTAAGCAGAAGCTCTGGTGGAAATACTTCTACATTTACATTTACTTAGAATAATATGCAGTCATAAGGTATCATTTATTAATCTGTTATCCTTCTCTGCGGGGAGGGGAAAATTGGACCATTGTAGCTACCTTTGAGATATCACTGTTACAAGCTTAAAATACAACAGCAGAAAAGCATAGTACATAAAACCAGAATAGTAATGACTAAGATCAACTCAAAAGGTTTAAACAGGTATAAACGTTACTGGCTATGTGTTTCTGTTGTTTGGGGTTTTTTTCCTCCTCTGTGTTTAATGAAATATGTTTGTACCACATATTTGCTTATTAATGCATCTTTAGTGTCATTGTTATTTAAAACCATTTAATTTACTAACCGTATAACATCTAAATACTATAAGGTTTTGTTTCACTAATCAATTTTTCCTGTACAAAAGTGCTATGCTAATCAATATAGGACATTTCTCATAATTCCAGGCCCTTATTATTCAGGAGGCTTTTTTAAAAAAATAAATCAGACTCTACAGGAGACCTTCTCTATATCCCTTGATCATTATAACACACCATTTCAGAAGAAAAACAATGAAATCTTAAAAAGAGTTTACTGCTTAGGTAATACTAAGCTACACAACCAAAATTTAAAATGATAGACAACAACAAAAAGGAATTTGCCTTAGAGACCTTCTTTCATAGTGCTCAGATATTTAAGCAGGGAAGCTTTTAAGTTTACCTTCAAATACAAATAGTGATACTTGGGTAATGAGTTGTTTCAGGGAGAAAAACAAACAAAATATCTCTATGCGTAAGCCTTCACATCATCTGAATGTGACTTTCCAACGCAAATGTCAACAGCAGAAGATGGAGGAGGAGCACAGAATTGCTGGGCCTGGCATCTGGTCCAACTGGGGTCCCCAGCAGCAGGAGCCATGCAAACAGCCCTGCCATCTTCAACAGTGAATCATATAACAGGTTCAAATGACGATTACAATAATTAATGAGAAATCTGGCTTCAGCGCAAAATAAATACATTTGACAAATCCAGCTGACCACTGTCGAGACAGCCACTTGGCATTAGACGGCTAACTTGTGAGGGTGTCTTTAACCAAAGGTCTCCAGAGGGAACAGACCAGGCCTAGGACAGGACTAACTGATCACTGCTCAGTGCCACCAGCAGAAATGACCACCTGCGACAAGTAAGCATCTGGCTGGTTCTAGGAGGTTCTAACGATGTGTGTCCAGGTCTGAAAACCAAAGCAAGTCACGACTGAAAAGTGAAAAAAGCTGGATAAAATTTAGCATCCCTTTCCTTGTAATTGGTTTAAATTACTATAGTTTAATGCATAGGCCCTTGCTTAGTCAAATTCTAACCTTTCCAGATGATCCAATGCAGGTATGAAAATAAGTCATTGGGTTTCTGGCCTTGCGGTTAAAAGAAGTCAGAGCTTAATTAAATTACTTCAGGTACACCACCTGGTTTAAACCAAATGGACATCACTTTTCTATTTGCATTAATTCTTATATAAATCTGCTCTCATGAAAGAGCTTGAGGTACATGCTTCAGGAACTAAGCCATTTACCGTTCTCCAAGGAACCATAGAAATGGCATAGACAAAGGATTTGAATAGGAGTGAGATGATAAAATGAATACAGTAAATGCAGATTTAGCAAGCAAAACTGCTAATTTTTAAAAAATCAAACCCAATTTCATTATTTATTTATTTAGCCTCGCTGCACGGCATGTAGTATCTTAGTTCCCCTACCAGGGATCGAACCTGTGCCCCCTGTGCCCCCCTGCAGAGTCTTAACGACTGGACCGCCAGGGAAGTCCCCTTCATTATTTATTAATATTTGCAAAGACAGAACATACTCGTGTTTTCTGCGGTTGATAACATTTTCCCAACCAAATCCCTTGTTTCGTGATCTGCCTCATTGAGCAGTTCATGTCCTCGCTTCCCAAGGTAATAACAATAGTTTCCACTGAAAAATAATGGCTGGAATCATTTGAAATTTTGGAAAATGTTTTGGGTCCTTGTTGATAGGGACTTCAAGTAAGTGTTCTGCTCTGTCACCCTATCCAAACTGTCAAATTCTTAATGTTAACGAATAGGTCCATGTGTCGGTGCAACACTCCTGGTTCAGAGTTTTGTCAAATATGAATGTAATTCCACAGAAAATGAATCCTTTGCTTCCTTTTCTTCTAAGCAACCTTTTAAATCTATATCCAGAATTTTGATTTCACACTTTTCAGAGTTTATATCTTTTGAAATGATATTCTTTTGAAATTTTTAAATATATTAAGCCTTCATTACCTGAATACAATCAATTTCTCTACACAATTTTCCTCAGCTTTTAGGGTAAAAATTAAATTTCATGAATGTTACATGAGAAATGTAGCGGGTATATAAAAATGAAACAAAACATTTTTACTTTTTGTCTCAAATAATGACATTCTCCTGTTCCTCTCCTTCCCTACATGTGTCCTTCAATGACATGACCATGGATTTTACTCTTCTCTTTTAGTTTGTCTCTCTTAAAACCTTTTTGTTTTTCTAATTTGACTGAGGAATAAAAAGAAGTCAAATTATTTTCACATCTCCTGGAGTAAGTTGTTCACTAGGAGCTTCTTGGTGCCTCTTCTAATTTTCCAGTGTATGAATTTCCTATTGTATTCGTGCAACGGTGCATAAACACAAAACAGCCAATATAATCCCCACAGTGAAAACTCTAGATGGAGAACGACAGAAAAAAATCTGTTTCAATGGGAGAAATTCCTAACGTTGGCTAAGTAAGACTTAGTATGTCACAATAGGATCCAAAGATGTCAAATGTCAATAAATGTAAACATGGGATGTATTTACTGAAATTTAAAAGTTTTGATTTAATTTTTAAAAACTTTGAAATGTGAAGAAAAGTGCCATGAATTCAAAAATTAAACATGAGTAACCAAACAAAAAACATACAAAGTATTACATATACAGCAGATGATCCAATGCCTTACCTTCATCATGAATTTCTGTAGGGGCATAAGGAAAAGAGAGAAAATATTAAATATACATTATTTCAAAGACATTTTAAAAGATCGTATTTTTAGACTCCACTGTTTTAAATGGAGTTACATGAACAATAAACAAAAAAACATTCACTGTGTTGTCACAACAAAACTTAATATCAACTACATGCTAGAGAAAAGGTGTAGCAAGCAAAACTCTTTTTTAGAATGCTTTTACATTCGTTCTTTCTTTTCTGTGAAAACATGCTACTTGACATTAATGCGTGATTCAATTTACAGCATATTTAAGCACCCCAAAACAGGTATAATCTTAAAATTATACTCTGACAATGCTTTAAAAAATTTTCATCTCATCTGTTGCATAAAAATGCAGTAATATAAACAGCAACCCAACTAACTTAAGTAAAAATAGTGGATTAGAAACAGGTACGGTAGACCATCCATTAATATGCTGTGATGAGCTGCTCATATTTCATGCAAAAATGACAAAAGCAATTCCTTAGATACTACGTATTGTGATATGTGAATTTCAAAGAAAAACCACAAAACTTTTCTCTTTTTCTCTTGACTCAGCCACTTCTCATGATTTACATTATAACAGCTCTTTTTTTCTCCTACAAAACATAATATGCACATATCAAACATAATATGTACATATCCATATATTCCTTCCTTTTTCTTTAGACCCATAAAGTTTCTTTGACTTCTTACTCCTGGGAGAGGTAAACAGATGAAAAAGAGCAAAGAAGGAAAAATGATATTATGTTTCCAAACTTAGGGCTAAATTTAGTTGTCAGGTACATGTAAGTCCTACAGAAGAAAAAATACACACATCCACATTAGTTTTAAAGAAAACAGCAAGGGAAAGTTTTCTAACATAGATGTTAAATACCACACTTGTTTCCCTGAAACATACATACATAGTAATATATGTATATTACTAACTGGCAATTCTATTATGATTGATTTTTTCATTTTCAATATTATAATGTTAAGGAAAAACTGTAAAGAACAGTTTCATTCTCAGCTTAGAAAATACAGGCTGTGTAGTTACATTTTTGTAGCTAATATCCGTGGTAAATGGTATCAAGGAACTTTACTCCATGTTGATACTGACCCATCACACGCCTACCTGTGATCACTAGTGAAGCAGATATCACTGAGGCATTAAGGAAAATCATTTAAGCCTTAATTCAAAGAAAAACAAAAATCCAAAATTTTGCTACAGAAAATGGTTTATAATAGACACTTTCTTCATGAGATTTTTGGGTTTTTAACTGATTTAGGTTTTAGAGATTTTTGTTTCAGAAATGTCTTCAGCCTGATTTTGTCAGTTACCTAGGTTGAACTACTTTAGAACTGTAGAAAACAGAAAAAAAAAAAGTCATCTAGTTACTGAGGTCTGCTCTTCATAATTTTTAGTTGTGTGTGAATACAGGATGAGCAAGTCACAGAGAAGAGTAATCTGTATACAGGATAAAATAAAATGAATACTGTAAATTAGCAAAAACTAAGATGGCCATCTATAGAATGAAAAAGAAGAGCAGATGTAACAGACACACATTATTTTCAAAAGACAATCAGGAACATGAAAGATTATTTGTGGCATTACTGACATTAACTTTTTGTACAAATCATCTATTAGTCCATCTATTTGGCTTATTATATTAGAAGATATTCAAAAGGGATCATTTGAGGGCAAAGAAGAAGTCAAAATACATTAATATATAAAGGAAAAATATATTATTTTAATCTCAACGTAAACACTGCTTAAGTATGATAAAGAGCAACAGAAAGAGAACGAAAATTAAAATCCTTTACAAGTTGGTGATGTGATAGGAAGAGAAAAGAAACTCATGCATGAAGATAAATATTGAAACAGCCTCAATGTAGGTGTAAAGCATGATCATTTTTATGCTTACAATAAGCTTAATAAAGGAAATCAATTATTTAAGAGCTAAAATTTCATTAGACAAGATACAGAGATGGATAATAATAAAGACAGAGCCCAGGCATGGTGCTTTCTGTCTTAGAAGAAATTTGGGGATGATAATCGACACAGAAACACAAAAGTGGGAAATTTTAGTTCTTTACGGCAAAACTGCAAGTGGCAGTAATTCAGTGTCTCAGGTTTAGGTGAATTACTTCAGAATGGACAACTCAGACGAAGCTTCAAATGTGAGCAAGAGCTGGGGACGTAAGCACCACCCACCCCCGCATTATGCTAGACTAACATGAAAACCAGGAAGAGAAACAGCAATCCTTATGTTCTAACTCAAACAAAGATGGCCCTGGGAATCTAATGGATGGTAAAAAGAAGCAGAAGTCTTTGGTCTATAAGCATATGTCACTTGATCTAGTAGATCTGAAAGCCCTAAGGGATTTTCTTAGCATATGCAAATAATTATGAGTAGAAAAACAAATCAAATAGCAATACTTTAGTCTGAAAATTGTAATCAAACATCAGACATCAAGAGACTGTATAATTATATTCCATCTGTTACTGGTACAAAGAAAGAAACAGAAATTGAGGTGATGTACAAACTTCCTCTACCATAATTTTGCCTTTCAGTTCAAACTTGGATTTTTTTCCACTGTTATTTCAGGTTTGTGAAATGACAACTGATTACAAAAATTAATTCCTCTATAAATGGACCTTTCTAAGAAGTTTTGAAAGAACCTTTGGTGAAATGTCTTCTTAAAAATTATATAGGGCTTCCCTGGTGGCGCAGTGGTTGAGAATCTGCCTGCTAATGCAGGGGACACGGGTTCGAGCCCTGGTCTGGGAAGATCCCACATGCCACGGAGCAGCTGGGCCCGTGAGCCACAACTACTGAGCCTGCGCGTCTGGAGCCTGTGCCCCGCAACGGGAGGGGCCGCGATAGTGAAAGGCCCGCGCACCGCGATGAAGAGCGGTCCCCGCACCGCGATGAAGAGTGGCCCCCACTTGCCGCAACTAGAGAAAGCCCTCGCACGAACCGAAGACCCAACACAGCCAAAAATAAATAAACAAATAAATAAAGTAGCTATAAAATTTAAAAAAAAAAAAAAATTATATAGATAAGGAAATAGTAACAAAGCAACAAAATAAACATTTTGGGGCTACTAAAAAAGAATTATCAAACAGGACAATCTGAGAGACTAGGGCAAAATTTTGCCTCTGGAGTCCTAACATGAAGTTTCCACTGAGGCAGTGAAATGTCCTACTCTGCACACCAAATATCCATGAGATTTAAGCCTCTTTTGTCATCTTTTTTCTCGTTGTATCAAGATGCTAGGATTCTCCATAATCCTCCAGCTGGTCTTCTCTCCTTTGTGAGTGAGGATACATGTGGTAAATTTCATTATGTTGAGAAAAGGAAAAAATATTTCACCACTAAAGACTTGGGTTTGTTGGTGGCTTTTTTCAAATTAACCATGCTCCCCCAGAATTTTAGAGGGCAAAAGAAATTTAAGATTAACAATTCCAAGTTCCAAACATATATCAATATATGCTATCTAATAGCATATGTGGGTATATCTTTGTGAAAAACCTCAACAATTTCTCTTATGATGAAGATATCCTACGTAAATGCTTAACTTTCTAGGACTTCCCCACTGAAAATACTCAAGACTGCACTGATTGACAGACATGTTGATGGTGGGCCCAGAAAGCATCTAAAAGAGGGTTCCGCCTTTAGCCAATGAAAAAGTAATTATACATATAATAATACAGCCCATGGCAATGCTCTTGCATTACTCATATTAATGACCATCACTGGCAGCTAGTTATATGTGCATGCTGGTATTTTTTTTTAAGAATTCAGTATAATTTGGGGGCAGATTGGGAGCAACTGTTGTCTTTTTCAACCTATCAACAACTCTGTACAGACAGTGTCTAAATGGACTGTCTTTTCTCTCATGTGTAAGGGTCTGACATATACATGTATATATAATTATCCAGTTCTTCTTTAGAAGGGTAAAGAAAAATAAACAATTCTGATAAGCTACTATAAATCCTCATCTTTTATCTCTGTGACACATTTATAAATCACTGAGCTGCATGAATGCCTAAAACATGAAGTAGAAAAGCTATTGAGGGCTTTCTTCCTTTCCCACCTTTCTCTCAATCAAAAACCAACAAATTGATCTCGACGGAGAGTATGTGGATCATAATGACCTGAGGACCTATAAAGCCTGCCCTATACTCAGAGCACCACCTATCTAGAAAAAATTGTCTTTATCAGGATATAGAAGATTCTGTATATTTTTTTCAAAACCATTTCAAACATGATTGAATCTTAACATGAGAGCACTTCATAGACCCTCACATCATAGTAGCTGCACGAAAAAATGCATTATTAAAACTACTCTCAGTTAGAAACATTTGAAAGGATTTTGTATTTTAATAATTCCAACAGCATCAACATATTTTTTAATATGTATGAGACATCATTTGGTCTACAGACAATGCTTCATATACAACAATATGACAATGTTTTCCATCCCTTTATTGTCCCCAGCTCCATCCATGACTGCAATCCCAGGCCTCCGTGTTAGAAACCAATGCTAGAGGTTAGTGGGCTAGAGGGCTGAGGGTGGAGTAAATGGAAATAACAATTCATCACGTTTTTAATCCAGAACTCACAAATGTTACTCTCTCTTGAAGTACGAAGAGCAGCATTTGATTACTCAATGAGCTCTTGATTAAACACAAATGCCCAAAGGTGCTCAAAGAGACACTGGAAAACAGCTAGAGAGTGGAAGGAAGGGAGGAGGAGGGGGGAGAGAGAGAGAGATTGTCTGACGTGTGATGAAGTTTCCAGAATGATGCTATGAGAAAATTTATAAAGAAGCAAATCTAATTTTCAATATATTTAAGTTTTATAAGGCTTCTACAAGTCTCAATCTGGGGTTGTCACCTGTGTTCTGTAGACAAGCAAATATAACGGGGTGTTGAAATAGGACACCTGTTTCAGAACAAGGTAATGGCAAATACTCTCATATTCCAAACCACACTGTGATACCACCCAGACAGGGACACCAAAGCAGGTGGCTGAAAATCCAACTGCTGCCCTAAGCTGGCCCCCAGCTCCAGTCTATCAGGAGAGGCTGGAGAGCAAAGAGATGGTTTCTTAGAGAGAGGTGTTGGTTGGCTTGGAGTTCTGTTTCCCCAGAGCCTGCCCTCAGCTCAAGCCTAGAGAGGGTGGCTTCAGGGATACCTGTGTCCCAGCAGAGTAACGTGACAACTGGGAAGTGACCACACTGCCAAGAGCAAACGGGGGCCACGCTAGATGGAGCCAGCCTGGGACTGTCTCCAATGCCACCAAGAGGCCAGGGATGAGGAAGTAATCACCACTGATCAGCTAGAGGACGGGGCATGTGGATTCAGCAAGAGAACCCCAGCTCAGAGGTTTCCGGTGACGGAATCTCCACCAGTCACCTCCCAACTACCCAGAGAGAAAGCTGAAAACACCTGACCAGCCCGATGAATGACAGGTTCATCAAAGAAGACTTGCCTGCCAGCTTTCCTCTTCTCCTTGCCAGGACATCCTGAGAGGGTCAGAAGCCGCAAGCAATGCGCAGGCGCGCGCGTGCGTGCGTGCGTGCGTGTGTGTGTGTGTGGAAACTGGCAGAGGGCAGTGACATGCAGATTCCTCCTTACCCCCAGCCCCCTCCAGGCTCCTGCCGGGAGAGGCCTGAGCTGTCCCAGACCCTTAACTAGAATTAACATCAAGCGTGCGCCACTACACAGGACTGGGTATTTTAATTACTGAAATGAGACTTGTGTGACTTGAAATGGCTGGGGGCGGGGGGTGTTTCATTGTCTATGAGAAAACATAGAACCCGTCCTAATTTAACCCAGGGCACACAGGAGAATGAGCCCCCAGAGCAGGTAGGTAGGCAGGGGATTAAACGGTTTTCTGTTACCCTTCAAGTAACAGAAAAAGGTAACAAATTCTACCTGTGACAGTAGACTTTCAAACTCCTTACGGCAAGCGCATAAGATTTGACCTACATGGGTCTTCAAAGAAAGAAACAGCTCAAGTCTAAAATTTACTGAGACCTATACATATAGTGAGTATCAGTTACCTAGAGCAAATCCAGCTGGATATTTTCACTACATGATATCTCAATGAAGGTACATTTCAGCATTGATATGTCTTATCATTAACATAACAGTAATATTTTAGAACCAGAAAGGGCTAGCCCAGATTCTAATCCTATAAACAAGGAGACGAATGCCCACAAATAGCTGACATAGGTTATGAAGTGAGTCACAGAGCTAAACTGCATTACTGTCAGCTCAATGTTACCTCCAATACTTTCGCAGAACTAGAAAGCAATGTCTAAGGTAAAGCTTTGCAAATAAACCTATTAAGAATAAATTTTGAGATGAGAAATCCCTATGAAAATGAGAGGGAGAAAATCCACATAGCAAGGCACTTCAAAAAAGCAACCAAATGCAGAGGAAAGAATGGGGATACTTCTAGACAGTGGTAGAAAGGGGGTTTATTCATTTAAATATTCTATTTCCAAAGGAATTAAAGTGGCTTGAGTGGTTGGCTCAAGAACTACTGACTTGGATACAGCACAGGAATACTGGAACGGAAGTGAAGGGATAAAAAGATGAGACAGGGACTTCTTTGAGGATGGCTAATCTTGGGGAAGGAGCACAAAATGGTGAAACACATGTTCTTAGAAACAGGTTTCCATTCCCAAGACAAGAATTCGGATCAGAATTTTAACTAGAGGCAGAGAAGAGAGGAAATTTCAAAATGAAAGAGTTGAACAAAATTAATAATAGCTTAGTTATGAAGAAACAGATGATGAATTAAAATTATTTCCATTGTTATAACATAGAAGTAGTAGCTCTCAAAAATCGATACATGGGTGTCATCATCATGGAAATGGTAAATTTAATAAACAAAACGTTCCTTAAGTATAAAGGGCTGAAAGAAGTTTGGGAAACAGGGCAAGTGTTTGGGAAACACAAGTGAAAGGCTACTGAAAAGACAGCAAAAGTCTCAAGATGTTGCCTCAGGGGAACTGCATCCCAGAATCAGGGAAAATAACGAAAGTAAAATTACCATCAGGTAATCCAGTATTTGCTGATTCATCATATTAAGTCACAGGGCAAATAAGAACAAAACAACACAACAGGGAAGGGCCTCACTGTTTTGCACACTTGGGGAAAAAAGTGGATCGGGGACATCAATGTTGGTGAAACTCTAATTTCCATTCAGAATTACAAGGAGTTCAGAATTGGAAGGATCTTTTTCCCTTTCCCTCTGTCCCGCTCCCCTCCCTCCCTCCCTCTCTCTCAATAGTTGAAGAAACTGAGACCAAGAATAGTAACTTAATTTGGCCACATCCACACTTTGTCACACTGTTGGTCTCCAAATTAGCCTCCAGAATCCTGCAACTGTTAACTTTCTTCATGATATTTTCTCATTCACCTTCTTTTTAAGATTGTATGAATATGTATAAAGGCTTTTTCTATAGCACATGCAAAAATGTGAGAGCTAAGCAGTAGGATTCTAAGATTAAACAGTCAAGATTTTTCAGTAAAAGATACACAATATTAATAAAAGCCTTCTCATTGACCAGAAGCCTATCATAACGATAAAGCCGATTACATAGAGACTAAAATGTTCCAGGGATAGAGAATATTTTAATAGATTCCATTTCAGGAGAAGAAAACTAGAAACTTATAAAGGTTCTAACTGGAGACTGGTAAAATATGTGTTGATTACAACAGAGCAGTTATTTTGAATACTCAGTACCAGCCACACTAGGAAGCAAAACAAAGATCAGAGGCAACAGCAAACATGCACCCGTTTATATCACAATCTCTTTGTAAATACGTGGAAACACATACCCATTTTTTCACATCAACTTTCTGTGGAAAGAAAAAACCAAAATAGTAACAGGCAAACAAATAAGTAGCTAGCAAGGTTTTAATTACTGTCATTTAAATAAATTGAAATGTGGTCCCTGCACCAAAACCTACTTCCAATTCTGAAGGATACGAAACAGTATCCAAACTTTTAATTAATAACATTTAATCTCCTCAAACAAACAAACAAACGTTTTCAATTAATTTAGTAATCAGAACTTCAAAAGGCATTAGGCTGAATATGTACCAGGTACATGAAATAACAATAATCTAATATATTCAAAAGCAAACGTGAACATTTACCTAATTTTCAAACCTACAGGCCTTTGATTTAGGAACCACTATTCTCCTCTAACTATAAAAATGTATTTAACGAAAAAGATCAGTTTAGAAATACAGCAATAATTTATAGAAATAACTATAAATCTCTGATGAAATAGAAGTAAAATTTCTCTTAGCCCAATCTTTCTAGCATTATATAAATGTTCACAGTATAACAAAAGACATGCTTTGCCAAATAATTCTGAAGCTGCATCAGAATCCAAGTATTGTTTAAAATGTAGTTATTAATGAATGCATGTTAGTCTCATAACCATTATATGACTCTTTAAAAATTAAGTGAATATAATTATATCCAAAGCGTAAAACAGAACAAATAAAAAGCCATATGTCAACAACGACTGCCTCTACAAGGCCCTAAGATTCCTAGCAAATCAATCAGAATTTTAAAATCTCAACACTGAGGGATATACTCTCTCTCTAAGGTAAGTTTCCATAACCAACCTCCCTTCTTTAGCACATATGATTGGGGATCAGTGAAACTTGAGGTTTGCTTCAGACTCTTCACGCATTTACGTTTACTTGCAATTTTTTTTTCTTTAGAAAATTCATTAATCAGGTCCAAAGCTCATGCTACTTCGCCATAACTAAGAATCTCCACTCCTTAGTAAACAAGCTTCAAGAAGGAAATGTGCATAAGATGCATATACATTGTGATTACTTTTTAAATGCTATAAAGTGATATAAAAATATCAACCTAAATATACAGGTGGGATTGTTTTGAACGCCCAGGGAGATTCAATAGATTCAACAGATTACTTACAACAGAGCATTTTGGCTTCATCAATAATTTATGTAGTCTTCAGAAAAATCTCTTCTAAGCCTACCCCCAACCTCTGAATTTACAAACACATTGTTACTTAAGAAAGAACACTTTACTGAATGGAAAGCCCTGGTTTTCACTGTAAGTTTTCAAGATATTTAGCTGTTATCCAAAGCTCAAGTCCTCATTTTAAGCATGAACCTATTAAAGTGATGAATCTATTTCTTTAGATCCTGGGGCAGAGAAACAATTTAGTCAAGTCCAGTATAATATAATTATCATTCACTTTTCTACCTTTAAAAGGACAAATTCTTATATTTATTCTCTTCCATGAAAAATAACTTAAGGAAATGTGAAATGATTTCCCTTTCATGTTTATCAGGAAACCAGGATATGCCATGCTTTTTCAATGATTAACAAAGACATTCTATTATCCCATTGTTATTTTCACATCAAAATGTTAAACATACACACACACACACACACATTTGCATCAGTGCAAAGATAAAGTGTTGTGGGATTTTCCTAGAAGAAAGAGAAATTGTAATCAAGAGTCATAGTTCCTAGAATTAGTAACAGAAGCTCTTTAATGATCTATATTACAAAAGTGAAACTTTTTTAAGCAGCAAGAATTAGCAATAATATAACAGACTCAGTATCCAAATACCCAAAGAAAGGCTTAGCAACAGCATGTGCTGGGGGTGAATTTTCAGCGAAACATAGAAGACAAGACAAATGGTCAACAGAGTTAAAAGACTGATAAAGTACAATAAAGTTGTAATTATGCATAAGCAATGTAGAGCAATTTCATGACACGTCTCTTATGAATGTTAACAAGAATTATTTAATTAAATGCCTGCAAACAGTGGAGAATGATTTATATGAAGCTAATCAAGGAAGGGAAATACAAAGCTCACAATGAACTTGACCAATTTTATAATTTAAACAGTTACCAAATCCATAAAGCATATAAGACAAATGAGTACTTATTCCAATAATTTTTTATCCAAGTATGTGGGATTTTTAAAAAACATACTGATTCCATTAATTTAGAGAAAATAAATATTTTACCATCTGTAGGAAACTGCATTAAAAATTTAAGACCAACAAATGAGCAACCTTATTTTCAAATAAAAACACAATTTCCATTAAGGAAAATAAAACAGTCATTTAAATAGCAACTTGACTAAGCAGAGAGGACAGAAGTTAAGAACATAATACAAAAGTAATTAATTATAAATTATATCATATGAAAGGTGGAACATTCACATGACATCTCCGTTTTTGTATTCATATTTTAATCAATATGTACATTTAATTAGTATATTTTAATAATTTTAAACATATTTAATTAATATAGAAGTTATAAATTAGGGCACAAAACATGAACTATTCCATACCTATAAAAATGAGTTTGGTTGCTTCTTTCAAGTTGCTTATTTTACTGTTTAAGGTAAAGAATGTTATTATTATTAAATCTATAGGTCATATAAGTAAGAAGTTACTATGTGCCAGGCTTGGAGCTGAACACTTTACATGTAATCTTATTGACTGCATTTTATACATGAGGAAACAAATTGACATATAAATGTGTTACACACTTTCCTCAACAACAACAAAGTTGTTGGAAAAAAAGGATGGAGCTTGATCTTGAAATTGGGTCTTTAACTTCAAATCCCCACTCTCGTAAGCTCTACTATGTATGTGCCAAAACCAAGATACATCATCTTTTTTCTTTTGTTTCAGATTTTTAGTCTCTATTTAATTTGGAATTATTCACCAGCCTATTTCTTATGGTAAGTGCCACCTAATACAATGTATTAACGTCAAGATAAGAGAATGTAAAATGAACCTAGAGATTCTTATGATATCGAACATGTTATTTAGTTTCAGTTATTCAAACTGCATGTCTGGTTTTTCACATAGATAAATTTCTAGATAACTACGACACAACAATAAAACATCCAACATAAAGTTTTTAATATCAAGGCATAACATAAGAAAAGTAATTGAAATATTTAATACATACATTACCCTGCTAAGGTTTTTAAAATAATAAATTAGAGAAAAGTGAAAAACAAAATCTACTCTACCCTATAAGTAATTCTCCACCACACATGTTGTTTATTATTAAGATTAGGGGGTAAAACTTGAAAAATTTGCACACCGTGTTCCAGGATTCAAAATATAATGCAGTCGTTTCAATTTTCTAAAAGTAAAACTATGATTTGGAGGGCCCACATTTTTAATGAATACAAATTCAGAAAAATATATAAATCATGAGTATATAGCTTCACAAAATTGTACTAGCAAATAAACAAACCCATGTAATCATCACCCAGATCTAAAAACAGGACAGAACCTACAACCTAGAAGCTGCCTTCATGCTCTCTCCAAACTTAACTATTATTCTATCACCATTAATTACTTTTCTAATTTGGAAATATAGACTATGTTCTCTTTTTATCTACTTCCTTTAGCTGACATTAGGTTTGTAAGATTCCTCACATTGTCGCATGTAGCAGTAATTAATTCATTTTCCCTGCTTATCATATTCCATGGTATGAATATGTCACAATTTATTTATCCATTCAACAGTTGAACATTTGGGTTGTTTCCTGCTTAGGGCTATTACAAGTAATTCTACGGTGAATATTCTTGTATATATCTTTTGGTGAATATAGGAATATATATCTATTGGGTATATACCAGGAGTGGAATTCCTTGGTCATGGATTTATAAATATTTAGCTATAGTAGATACTGCCAAAGAGATTTCTAAAGCAGTGGTATACATTTAACTGTCATCAGGAGTGTATGAGTTTCACTTGATTCACATCTTGCCAATACTTCTAGTCTTTTAAATTTTAGATCTTCTGGTGGGTGTGTAGTAATACCTCATCACAGTTTTCATCTGCATTTCTCTGAAGCCTACTATGATGAAACATTTTTCCGTATGCTTTGGATATTTTGAATATATCTGCTGTTAAGAAGTATTTGTTCAAGTCTTTTACCCATTTTTTACTATTAGGTTGTCTATTTTTGTTCGTACTGATTTCCCAGAATTGTTTATATATTTCAAGTATTCTCTCCCAGTCTGTATCCTGTCTTTTCCATCTCTTAATGGTAACTCTGATGACAGACATTCTTATTTTTGGTACAATTTCTCCATCTTTTCCTTCATTGTTGGTGCTTTTTGTCCTGAAAAGATCCTTCTACATTATTTTTGAGAAAATTTATTATCTTAACTCTTACCTGAGACCTCAGTCTGTTTGGTATTGGTTTTCTGGGTATATGGTGATAGGGAGGGAATTCAGATTCATTTACCCCCTCATTTAGCTGTTCAGTTGACCTTGAACCATTTACAAAAAGATAATTCTTGCCTCCACTGTACTGCATTGCCACCTCTGTCATAAATCAAGTTACTAACATGTGGAGTTATCTATGCACTCTCTTCTATTTTGGCCTATTTTTCTATGCCTGTGCTAATACCACACTATCCTAACCACTGTTCCATCAGAATAAGTTTTGATATCTGGTAGCCAAAGGCCCCAACTTTCTTCTTTTCTTCAATATTATATTTGTTAATATTGATCCTATTTCCTATAATCAGAATAGACATAAATTTTCATGCACACAAAAAGAAAACCTGCTGCGATTTTGACTGAGATTGCATTGATCAACAGATCAATTTGGAGAGAGCTGCCATCTTTATAATACTCAGCCTTCCAACACTGTATATCCCTCTTTTTTTTAGGTCAACCTTTAATTTCCTTCAAAATCCTTTTCAATTTTCTATGGAAAGGTTTATATATCTTTCATTAGAATTATTCCTAGGTACATGATGTTGTATTATACCAATATAAGTAGACTCACTTAGAAATTTTTATTTTGTTTGTTTTTTGCTAATATATAGAAATGTAACTGACAATTTATACTGAGTTCTAACTGTACTAAATTCACTTTTTAATTCTAATAGTGCCCACCTTCGCCCCTTTAATATTACACTAAAATAATTCAATATTTCACTGGTTTTCCATTTTACAGATAGCGTCTATCAGATTAAAGAGTTCCCTACATTACAAATTTACAATAAATGATTTATTTTTTAAATGTTTTAAAAGTATCAATTAAAGTATGTAATCTTTCCCTTTATGTCTTTTAATATGGAGAAAGACATTAATCACTTTCATGAACACATTAACTTCTGTTGAATCCCACCTTAGTTATAATATGCTATTGATTTTGTACATCCATAAATTTGGTTTGCTAGTATTTTGTAGAGGATTTCTGCATCTATGACCTTGACGAATATTAGTGTACAACATTTTTTCTGGCAAGGACTTTCTCATGGTTTAGGACCATGGTTATGCTGACATCATAAAATTAGTTGAGAAGGATTCTGCAAGAGGTTAAGATTGGTATTACTGCTTTCTCAAATGTTTGCTGGAATTGACCAGAGAAGCCATCTGGGCCTGTACTTCTTTGTGGTAATGCTTCTTTTTCTAATAGTCAGTACTTAATTTTTAAAAATATTTTAAAACTGAGATATAATTGACATATAACTTTATATTAGATGAATGATCTGATATTTCCATATATTGTGAAATGATCATTACAATAAGTCAAGTTAACATCCATAACCACACGTACTTTCAATTATTTTTGTGATGAGAACTTTTAAGATCTACTATCTTAGCAACTTTCAAATACACAATACAGTGTTATTAACTACAATAATCATGCTGTATATTATATCCCCAGGGCTTATTAATTTCTTAACTGGAAGATTGTATCTTTTGACCACCTTCACCCATTTTGCCTCTCCTACACCCTGCCTCTGCAACCACCAATCTGTTCTCTGTAACTATGGGTTCAGTTTGTTTGTTTGTTTGTTTTTCAGATTCCACAGAAAAGTGAAATTATATAGTATTTGTCTTCCTGTTTCACTTGTCTCACTTAGCATAATCCTTTCAAGGTCCATCCATGTTGTCAAAAATGGTAAGATTTATTCCTTTTTATGGCTGTATAATATTCCGTTGCATGTATATGCCACATTTATTTTTACCCATTCATCCACTGATATACACTTAGGTTGCTTCCACATCTTGGCTATTGAAAATAATGCTGCGATAAATATGGGGGGGCATATATCTTTCCAAGTTAGTGTTTTCATGTCCTTTGGATAAATAGCTGGAAGTGGAATTTCTGGATCATATGATAGTTCAATTTTAGTTTTTTGCGGACCCTCCATACTGTTTTCTGCAGTGGCTGCATGAATTTACATCCCCATCAACAGAGCACAAGGATTCTCTTCTCTCCACGTCCTTGCCAACACTTGTTATCTCTTGGATTTTTGAGTATAGTCATACAAAAGGTGTACAATTATATTTCACTGAGGTTTTGATTTGCATTTCCCTGATGATTAGAGATCCTGAGCACCATTTTATGCACATTTTGGTCTCTGTAAGTCTTTAGGAAAATATCTATTCAGATTCTCTGCCCATGTTTTAATCAGATTTTTTTTTAGTGAGTTGTATGGGTTCTTTATATATTTTGGATATTAACCCCTTATCAGAGATGTAATTTTCTCCCATTCCATAGGTGGTCTTTCCATTTTGCTGATGATTTCCTTTGCTGTGTAAAAGCTTTTTAGTTTGATGTAGTCCCACTTGTTGATTTTTGCTTCTGTTGCCTTTGCTTTTGGTGTCAAATCCAAAAAATCTTCGCCAAGACTGATGTCAAGGAGCTTACCTCCGATGTTTTCTTCCAAAAGTTTTATGGTTTCAGGTCATAGTTCAAGTCTTTAATCCATTTTGAGTTGATTTTTGTGTATGGTATAAGACAGTGGTCCATTTTCATTCTTTTACAAGTCACTGTCCAGTTTTCTCAGCACCATATTTTGAAGAGACTGTCCTTTCCCATTGTATACACTGGCACCTCTGTCATAAATCAATTGACCATCTATGCATGGGTTTATTTCTGGGCTCTCTGTTCTGTTCCACTGATCTATATGTATTTTTTATGCAGACACCATACTGTTTTGATTACTATCTTATGAGCACAAAATATCTTTCCATTCATTTGTGTCTCATTCAATTTCTTTCACGAATGTCTTATAGTTCTCAGTGTAAAGGTCTTTCAGAGCCTTGGTTAAATTTATTCCTTGGTATTTTATTATTTTTGATGCAATTGTAAATGGCATTGTTTCTTTAATTTCTCTTTCTGCTAGTTTGCTATTAGCATAGAGAAATGCAACAAATTTTTGTATATTGATATTCTTATCCTGCACAGTTACTGAATTCGTTCATTAGTTCCAACAGTTTTTTGTTTCTTGGTGTTTTTTTTGGTGGTTTTCTATATATTACATCACATTACCTGCAAGGAGTAACAGTTTTACTTCTTTCTTCCCAATTTGATACCTTTTATTGCTTTTTCTTGGCTAATTGCTCTGGTTACCACTTCCAATACTATGTTAAATAGATGTGGAAAGAATGGGCATCCTGTCTTGTTCCTGATCTTAGAGGAAAAGCTTTCAGCTTTGTACTGTTGAGTATAATGTTAGCTGTGGGCCTGTCACATATGGCCCTTATTAAGTTGAGGTATGCTCCCTCTACACCCACTTTGTGGAGAGTTTTTCAATCATAAATGGATGTTGAATTCTGTCAAATGCTCTTTCTGCATCTGTTGATCTGCATCTGTTGAGATGGTCATGATTTTTACCCTTCGTTTTGTTAACGGGGTGCATCATATTGACTGATTTGTGGATGATAAACCATCCTTGCATCCCTGGAATAAATCCCTATTGATCACAGTATTGATCCTTTTAATGTATTGTTGAATTCAGCTTCCTAGTATTTTGTTGAGAATTTTCTGATCTATATTCATTAGGGATATTGGCCTATAATTTTCTTTTCTTGTCGTATTCTTGTCTGGTTTTGGTTTCAGGGTAATGCTGGCCTTGGTGAATATGTTTAGGAGTGTCCCTCCTCTTCTGTTTTTTGGAAGAGTTTGAGAATAATTGGTATTAATTCCCCTTTAAATGTTTGGTAGAATTCATCACTGATGCCATCTTGTTCTTAAACGACATGAGACCACAAAGTCCTTTCTGCCATTAGTTTGGGAAAAAAACTCACCATAAATTGAATTAAGCAAATGAAGTCACCAAGTAAGTTCAATAATTCACTGAATTATACTTTAGCCCAATTTCCTGTCTTTATTCTGATTTTTGTATTGATCAGACAGAATATTTTTTTGAATTTGTCAAATAAGGTCAAACAATGATGCAGATTTACACAATACAGGAAACTTGGCAATCTCCCACACTATTACATTCAACTTAAGGAAAATATTTAGAATTTTCACTTGGAAGTTTCAATTTTTTCTTTTAAAATTTAAACAGGGTAATAGAGGACTAAGATCTACTGCTTCCTAAATTATTCCTCTTTTAGAATAGGAAAAGCTCCTGTAGTACTATTTAAATTGCTTTCTGAATTTGTCCAAATCCTTCGGAACATACACACACTTTCAAAACTACCAATACTTCCATTTTCAAGCACATAATAATATTAAAATGGCTTGCACATAAAGTTTAATGCTAACAAACTCAAGTGGATGGGTGCTAAGCAAATAATATAGTATGCTCTTCACGTAGGCTCTTGCCAAAATTACTAAGTTCAATTAAATACCACAAGTAAATTCATTAGGGAAAATAAATATTTAAGAAGAGTATGAACAATCAGTGAGGGAAAAAAGAACAGAAATAAGGTAGAACTAGCCCAATTAAAATTTAAAACATTCCTAAAATACAGTGATTAAATCAGTGCTGTTTCGCACAGTAAAAGACAGACATGTGTATAGACAGAATATTTAGCTTAGAATAACCCATCTGGGAATGTACAAACTTATTGTATGACAAAAAAAAGACATCACAATAAATAAGGAAGGGAATCATCGGTTATGAATAATGATGGGAGTTTTTCTTAGCCATTGGGGAAAAGAAATCAAGTTAAACACACATCTTAAACTTTGGATGGATCTACTACGAATCATAATAATAAACTCCATATAATAATAAACTCAAATAAATTCCACGTCCATTTACTATAAAAAAGTAATGGGTGCAATGAGGGATACAATGATTTTAAAAATTCAGTGCAATCCCAATCAAAATACCAGCAAGTTATTTTGTAGATACTGAAAAACTAATTCTAAAGTTTATATGGGAAGCAAAAGACCCAGAAAAGCCAACACAACACTGAAGGAGAAGAATAAAGAGGACCAACAGTACCCAATGCCAAGACTTACTATAAAGCTACAGTAGTCAAGACAGTGTGGTACTAGTGAAAGAACAGCCAGATAGATCTACAGAAAAGAACAGATAGCGCAGAAATGGACTCACACAAATAAAATCAACTGATCTTTGACTAAGGTGCAAGGTGATTCAGTGGAAAAATGAGAGTCTTTTCACCAAATGACGCTGGAACAACTGGACATCCACATGCTAAAAAAAAAAAAAAAGAGCTGGAAGGCGAAGAGCTCTCCTCTGAGCTTCTCGCACAGTTGGTTGAAGCCCTGCCTGCGGAACCACAATTTCCTCATCTTGCGCCTGCCTACCTGCCCGCCACCGCCCACAGGATGTGCCACGCAGTGCCTCCACCGATGCCAAGATCTGGGATCTAGCGTTGGAAAGACCTGTGTTGAAAACCCTTTAATCTAAACCATGTGGCCGACAGGCTCTTGGTGCTCCAGGCTGGTGTCAGGCCTGAGACTCTGAGGTGGGAGAGCCGAGTTCAGGACATTGGACCACCAGAGACCTCCCGGCCCCACATAATATCAAGCGGCGAGAACTCTCCCAGAGATCTCCATCTCAATGCTAAGACCCAGCTACACACAACGGCCAGCCAGCTCCAGGGCTGAATGCACCATGCCAAACAACTGGCAAGACAGGAACACAACCCGACAGATTAGCAGAGAGGCTGCCTAAAATCATACTGAGTTCACAGACACCCCAAAACACACCACCAGACGCAGCCCTGCCCACCAGAAAGACAAGATCCAGCCCCACCCACCAGAACACAGGCACCAGTCCCCTCCACCAGGAAGCCTACATGACCCACGGGAACCAACCTTACCCACTGGGGCCAGACACCAAAAACAACAGGAACTATGAACCTGCAGCCTGCAAAAAGGAGACCCCAAACACAGTAAGTTAAGCAAAATCGGAAGATAGAGAAATAGGCAGCAGATGAAGGAGCAAGGCAAAAACCCACTACCACAAACAAATGAACAGGAAATAGGCAGTCTCCCTGAAAAACAATTCACAGTAATGATACTAAAGAAGATCCAAAATCTTGGAAATAGAATGGAGAAAATAAAGAAACATTTAACAAGGACCTAGAAGAACTAAAGAACAAACAAACAATGAGGAACAACACAATAAATGAAATCCCAATTTTTCTAGAAGGAATAGATAGCAGAATAACTGAGGCAGGAGAACGGATGAGTGACCTGGAAGAACAATAGTGGAAATAACTACCGCAGAGCAGAATAAAGAAAAAAGAATGGAAAGAATTGAGGACAGTCTCAGAGACCTCTCGTACATTAAACGCACCAACATTCAAAGTATAGGGGTCCAAGAAGAAGAGGAAAAACAAGGGTTTGAGAAAATATGTGAAGAGATTATAGTGGAAAACTTCCCTAAAATGGGAAAGGAAATATTCAATCTTAAGTCCAGGAAGCACAGAGAATCCCATACAGGATAAATCCAAGGAGAAACACGCCAAGACAAATATTAATCAAACTACAAAAATTAAATACAAAGAAAAAATATTAAAAGCTACAAGGGAAAAGCAACAATTAACATACAAGGGAATCCCCATAAGGTTAACAGCTGATCTTTCAGCAGAAACTCTGCAAGCCAGCAGTGAATGGCAGGACATATTTAAAGGGATGAAAGAGGAAAACCTACAACCAAGATTACTCTACCTAGCAAGGATCTCATTCAGAAGCGATGGAGAAATTAAAACCTTTACAGACAAGCAAAGGTTAAGAGAACTGAGCTCCACCAAACCAGCTTCACAACAAATGCTAAAGGAACTTCTCTAGGCAGGAAACACAAGAGAAGGAAAAGACCTACATAACAAACCCAAAACAATTAAGAAAATGGTCATAGGAACGTATATATCCATAATTACCTTAAATGTAAATGGATTAAACGCTCCAACCAAAAGACACAGACTGGGTGAATGGATACAAAAACAAGACCCGTATACATGCTGTCTACAAGAGACCCACTTCAGACCTAGGGACACATACAGACTGAAAGGGAGGGGATGGGAAAAGATATTCCATGCAAATGGAAACCAAAAGAAAGCTGGAGTAGCGATTCTCATCTCAGACAAAATAGACTTTAAAATAAAGACTATTACAAGACACAAAGAAGGACACTACCTAATGATCAAGGGATCTATCCAAGAAGAAGATATAACAATTGTAAATACTTATGCACCCAAAAGAGGAGCACCTCAATACATAAGGCAAATGCTAACAGCCATAAAAGGGGAAATCGACAGTAAAACAATAATAGTAGGAAACTTTAATACCCCACTATCACCAATGGACAGATCATCCAAAATGAAAATCAATAAGGAAACACAAGCTTTAAATGACACATTAGACAAGATGGACTTAATTGATATTTATAGAATATTCCACCCAAAAACAACAGAATACACTTTCTTCTCAAGTGCTCATGGAACATCTCCAGGATAGACCATACCTTGGGTCACATATCAAGCCTTGGTAAATTTTTAAAATTTAAAAACTTTTTAAAACAATATGCTCCTGAATAACCAAGAGCTCACTGAAGAAATCAAAGAGGAAATCAAAAAACACTTAGAAACTAATGACAATGAAAACATGATGACCCAAAACCTATGGGATGCAGCAAAAGCAGTTCTAAGAGGGAAGTTTATGGCAATACCATCCTACCTCAAAAAAAAAGAAACATCTCAAATAAACAACCTATCCTTACACCAAAGTGCTCAGAGAAAGAAGAACAAAAACCCCCAATGTTAGCAGAAGGAAAGAAATCATAAAGATCAGATCAGAAATAAATGAAAAAGAAATGAAGGAAATAATAGCAAAGATCAATAAAACTAAATGCCGGTTCTTTGAGAAGATAAACAAAATTGATAAACCACTAGCCAGACTCATCAAGAAAAATAGGGAGGAAACTCAAATAAACAGAATTAGAAATGAAAAAGGAGACGTAACAACTGACCCTGCAGAGACACAAAGAATCATGAGAGATTACTACAAGCAAATATATGCCAATAAAATGGACAACCTGGAAGAAATGGACAAATTCTGAGAAAAGCACAACCTTCCGAGACTGAACCAGGAAGAAACAGAAAATATACACAGACCAATCACAAGCACTGAAATTGAAACTGTGATTAAAAATCTTCCAACAAACAAACAAGCTCAGAACCAGATGGCTTCACAGGAGAACTCTATCAAATATTTAGAAAACAGCTAACACCTATCCTTCTCAAACTCTTTCAAAATATAGCAGAGGGAGGAACACTCCCAAACTCATTCTATGAGGCCACCATCACCCTGATACCAAAACCGGACAAAGATGTCACAAAGAAAGAAAACTACAGGCCAATATCACTGATGAACACAGACGCAAAAATCCTCAACAAAATACTAGCACACAGAATCAAACAGCACATTAAAAGGATCATACACCATGATCAAGTGAGGTTTATCCCAGGAATGCACGGATTCTTCAATATATGCAAAGCAATGTGATACACCATATTAACAAACTGAAGGAAAAAAACCATATGATCATCTCAATAGATGCAGAAAAAGCTTCTGACAAAATTCCACCCCCATTTATGATTAAAACCTCTCCAGAAAGTAGGCAGAGAGGGAACTTACCTCAACATAATAAAGGCCATATATGACAAACCCACAGCCAACATTGTTCTCAATGGTGAAAAACTGAAACCATTTCCTCTAAAATCAGGAACAAGACAAGGGTGCCCACTCTCACCACTATTATTCAACATAGTTTTGGAAGTTTCAGCCACAGCCATCAGAGAAGAAAAAGAAATAAAAGGAATCCAAATTGGAAAAGAAGAAGTAAAGCTGTCACTGCTTGCAGATGACATGATACTATACATAGGGAATCCTAAAGATGCTACCAGAAAAATACTAGAGCTAATCAATGAATTTGGTAAAGTAGCAGGATACAAAATTAATGCACAGATCTCTTGCATTCTGATGATGAAAAATACGAAAGAGAAATTAAGGAACACTCCCATTTACCACTGCAACAAACAGAATAAAATACCTAGGAATAAACCTTCCTAAGGAGACAAAAGACCCGTACGCGGGAAACTATAAGACACTGATGAAAGAAATTAAAGATGATACCAACAGATGGAGAGATATACCATGTTCTTGGATTGGAAGAATCAACACTGTGAAAATGACTATACTACCCAAAGCAATCTACAGATTCAATGCAATCCCTATCAAACTACCAATGGCAGTTTTCACAGAACTGTAACAAAAAATTTCACATTTGTATGGAAACATAAAAGCGCCCGAATAACCAAAGCAACCTTGAGAAAGAAAAACGGAGCTGGAGGACTCAGGCTCCCTGACTTCAGATTATATTACAAAGATACAGTAATCAAGACAGTATGGTACTGGCACAAAAACAGAAATACAGATCAATCGAACAGAATATAAAGCCCAGAGATAAACCCACACACATATGGTCATCTTATCTTTGATATAGGGGGCAAGAATATACAGTGCAGAAAAGACAGCCTCTTCAATCAGTGGCGCTGGGAAAACTGGACAGCTACATGTAAAAGAATGAAATTAGAAAACGTCCTAACGCCATACACAAAAATAAACTCAAAATGGATTAAAGACCTAAATGTAAGGCCAGACACTATCAAACCCTTAGAGGAAAACATAGGAAGAACACTCTTCGACATAAATCACAGCAAGATCTTTTTTGACCAACCTCCTAGAGTAATGGAAATAAGAACAAAAATAAACAAATGGGACCTAATGAAACTTAAAAGCTTTTGCACAGCAAAGGAAACCATAAACAAGATGAAAAGACTTCCCTCAGAATGGGAGAAAATATTTGCAAATGAAGCAAGTGACAAAGGATTAATCTCCAAAATTTACAAGCAGCTCATGCAGCTCAATAACAAAAAGACAAACAACCCAATCCAAAAATGGGCAGAAGACCTAAATAGACATTTCTCCAAAGAAGATATACAGATTGCCCAAAAACATATGAAAGGATGCTGAACATAACTAATCATTAGAGAAATGCAAATCCATTACAGTTTATCACAGGATATTGACTCTAGTTCCCTGTGCTGTAGAGTAGGACCTTGTTGTTTATCCCTCCTATATATAATAGTTTACATCTGCTAATGCCACACTCCCAGCCCTTCCCTCTCCCACCCCCCCTCCCCCTTGGCAACCACAAGTCTGTTCTCTATGTCTGTGAGTCGGTTGCTGTTTCATAGATAGGTTCATTTGTGTCCTATTTTAGATTCCACATGTAAGTGGTATCACATGGTATTTGTCTTTCTCCTTCTGACTTACTTAATAATCTCTAGTTGCATCCATGTTGCTGCAGTCATCAAAGGCATTTTAGAAGAGGCTCTGCTTGCCATAGCTTCTGGCAGCGTTGCTTCCTACAGTGGAAAGAAGAATGTTGTTGATGGGAAAGAGTCCCAAAGTTAGGCTAAAGTGGGGGTGAAGTAACTTTTCTAAGTGAAGAGGTGATCTTTTTTCTTTTTTTTTTTGATTTGTAGGTGTGTGTTTTATTATATATTAGTCTCTTAAATCAAATAGAAGACAAAAAGTGGAGCTAGAAACCAAAGTTACAACAGTACTAGCTTTTCTCGTCGCCCGTCTGTCTACTTTTACCAGAGGTCTTTATTTCTTCATAAGGCTTTGAGCTACTGTCCAGGGTCCTTGACTCCAACCTGAAGAACTCCCTGTGGCAGGCAGGTCTGGTGGTTAAGAACTCTCTCAACTCTTGATTAACTGGGAATGTCTTGATTTCTCCCTCATTTTCGAAGGAAAGTTTTGCTAGATATAGGATTCTTGGTTGACGGTTTCTTTCCTTCAACACTTCAAGTACATTGAGTCATGCCATCTGGCCTCCGAGGCTCCTGATGAGAAATCTGCTCAATGACCTTCCTGGCAAACCTTCTCTCAGCTTCATAGACTTTCATAATGTACCGTATCATGTCTTATGCAACAGAACATTTTGTATAGTATCGTGAAGTCAGTTAAGTTGTAACGTTATCTTGAGACCAGAATTTAAGGAAAAGGAATTGAACATTTCAAGTGTAGACATTATGAGGTCTCTAAAATTATTACACATTTTCAAACTAGAAATAAAAAGGCCACTGAAGTATCCTGCAGATTTTTATTTATAACAAAGTGAATACCAACATCTAATAACACACGTAAAGAAAAATTTCTTTGGGATCCTTTTTCCTAAGTGTAAAGGGGCCTTGAACTCAAAAAGTGAGAAAACCCCTGTGGTGTATCCCCAGCGGTGATGGGTCCATTTCTTGCTCTGACCTCAGAGTGCACCACTGTGATGTACTTCACAAAGCCCTATGAAAGAGAAAGGTGGGCCCAGGTTTTTGGTCCTTAGAGCCCAGGAAGCTGCTTTTGGTGACCTGACGGCCTTGGACCTACAGTTAGCTTGTGTTTTCCTTGTTTCTGCCATTTTGTTGATTTTCGTTTCTCTTTTCTCTACTCTTTTTTATTTGTGTCACTGTTCTCTCTACAGTTAGCATAGTGAGTATTGTTGGTATAGTTAATACTTGATTAGCATAGTTAGTGTAGTTAGTACTAGTTAGCGCTGTTGGTACAGTTAGCGTAGTTAGCGTTGTTGGTAGAGACAGCATACTTAGCCCTGTTAGTACAGTTAGCATTGTTAGTTAGCGTAGTTAGCGTTGCTAGGTAGTGCTGTCAGTCAGTGTAGTTAGCAGATCACCAGGATGCAGGGCCTCACAGCCAAATCTGCTGGCAAGGCGGCTCTTATTGATGACTTCGAGATCCTCCACACCATTGGTGAAGGCACCTTCGGTAAAGTGAAGTTGGCCCGGCACATTCTGACCGGGACACAGGTGGCTCTCAAGGTGATTAAGAAAAGGCGTCAGAGCTTCTCAAGTGTCCAGGCACTTTTCCGGGAAGTGTGCGGTCTGAAGGCTCTGAATCACCCCAATATTGTAAAACTGCTGGGGGCGATTGACACAGAGGAGGCATTTATCCTGGTGATGGAGTACCTCAGTGGGGGGGACATGCGCCACTATTTGAAGACCCATGGCCGTATGACAGAGGCGCAGGCCCGAGGCCCGTTCCAGCAGCTGGTCTCCGCCCTGCAGCACTGCCACCAGAGGGGCATCGTGCACCGGGACCTGAAGCCACTGAACCTCCTCTTTGATTCCAACATGAATATCAAACTTACAGACTTTGGCCTCAGCAACAAGTGTGATGACACTGGCCTACTGGACACGATCTGCGGCACAGTCCCTTATGCTGCCCCGGAACTCCTTCTGGGGCAGAGCTACAGCGGCCCTGCGGTGGACGTGTGGAGCCTGGGAGTAGTGCTCTACACCATGGTAACTGGGTCCCGGCCCTTTGTGGGAAAAGACTTCCAGGAGCTGCGGAAGCAAATCCTACAAGGGCAATACCCCATCCCACCTTATCTGTCTTTGGAGATAAGGGATCTGTTACAAAAAATGATTGCCCTCCACCCCAGCGACAGAGGCACCTTACCTGACCTCATGAGCCATCCATGGGTCAACATGGGCCAGAAGGAGCCACTCCAGCCACCCTGTCAAGAGGACCTGGAGGTGACAATGGTGAGGACTCCGGGCTTGACTTGCGACCAGATCCAGGACACTGGGACAGGCAGCGTGAGCTCCAAGAAACCCAAGGTGGGGGTCTCCATCATAACTGTGAAGCCCTTCTCTTGCGGGGACCTCTGTGGCAGTGAACTTGAGCCTTCTCCAAGCCCTGTGGTGTCCTCCCTGCAAACCAGGTGGCTCTACCAGGGAGAAAACGTGCAGCTGCAGGAAGACCAGCAGGCAGGGCAGAAGACCGGTGAGTCTGCCTGTCCCCCACCCAGCCTGGAGGCGAGGACTGCCACCCCCAGCCCAGCCCCCCAGCGTGGCACTGGGACATCCACCTCCAGCAGCAGCAGCAGGATTGGAGCCCCAGAGGGAAGCAGCTGCCCCCTGGGTGTGTCCAACACTGAAAGGTCCTCCCACGCTGCGCAGCCTGAGAGTGTGTCCTCATCCACTGTCTCTGGCCAGAGCCAGAAAAAGCAAGGGGTGGCTGGGAGAATCTGGAACTTTATTTTGAAACATCTTTGTTGCAAGCTGCCCAGCATGAGGCGTCATAATAAAGTGAGCCCATGTGAACCCCATGGAAGCCCGAGGCAGGAAGGTCAGGCCGCCGCGCTCCCTGGGGCCCGGTGCAGGGGAAGAGGAGTGTGTTTTCTGCACGGCCTTCAGAAGCATCGTATCCAAGACCCTGGCCAGCTCAGAGGACGGTCCGGAGCAGCCCGGGCGACCGAAAGCGAGGCCACCGTGGCTGCAGGTCTGCCCCTCAACCCCCACCTGGGTGAACCTTGAGAGGCTGGACTGTCACTCCTGGGGCACGTCTCCCCTCCCCCACTCTTCTGTCTTCCGTGTTGGTGGGGGAGGGGGATGGTTCTTGTTCCAGGAACTCCTGGGTTCTTCCAATTCTAGTTAATAAACTTGATGCTCCAGAGAGATGCATCACACTCTGCTTTGCGTCGTCCCTGCACAGAATTGGGGCTGTGCATTTTCCAGTGAGACAAGCGTGCAGCCATGGAGCGCTTGGAGGGAGTCAGAACAACTAAAGGGAAAAATGACCTAAGAGAATTAGCACAGTGACTCCCAACAGCAACAACTGCTGCACTGCAGGGCAGAAATGCAGAAAGTGTGTATTACCTTCCTGCACTACCATTCCCAAACATTTTCAGAAGGGCCGAGGGGAACTTTTGGTCCCTGCGGCCTGTGTTAATTACAACAGACAGGCCCATTAATAGGATCACAAGGTCCCGTGAACCAGCCTCTGCGCGGTGTGGTAAGGTCTCTGTGCCGCTGAGTTTCATGACTGTCGTGCAGCAATAAAGCAGTCTTTATTGAAAAAAAAAAAAAAAAAAGTACAATGAGGTATCACCATTTACCGGTCAGAATGGCCATCATCAAAAAAATCTAGAAACAATAAATGCTGGAGAGGGTGTGGAGAAAAGGGAACCTTCTTGCACTGTAGGTGGGAATGTAAATTGATACAGCCACTATGGAGAACAGTATGGAGGTTCCTTAAAAAACTAAAAACAGAACTACCATATGACCCAGCAATCCCACTACTGGGCATATACCCTGAGAAAACCATAATTCAAAAAGAGTCATGTACCACAATGTTCGCTGCAGCACTATTTGCAATAGCCTGGACATGGAAGCAACCTAGGTGTCCGCTGACAGATGAATGGAAAAAGAAGATGTGGCACATATGTACAATGGAATATTACTCAGCCATGAAATAAACGAAACTGAGTTATTTATAGTGAGGTGGATGGACCTAGAGTCTGTCATACAGAGTGAAGTAAGTCAGAAAGAGAAAAACAAATACCATACGCTAACACATATATATGGAATCTAAAAAATAAAAAAAAAATGGTTCTAATGAACTTAGGGATGGGACAGGAATAAAGACACAGACGTACAGAATGGACTTAAGGACACGGGGAGGGGGAAGGGTAAGCTGGGACGAAGTGAGAGAGTGGCATGGACATATATACACTACCAAACGTAAAACAGATAGCTAGTGGGAAACAGCCACATAGCACAGGGAGATCAGCTCCCTGCTTTGTGACCACCTAGAGGGATGGGATAGGGAGGGTGCGAGGGAGAGGCAAGAGGGAGGAGATATGGGGATATATGTATACACATAGCTGATTCACTTTGTTACAGAGCAGAAACTAACACAACATTGTAAAGCAATTATACTCCAGTAAAGATGTTAAAAAAAAAAAAAAAAGAATCTAGACAGATCTTAAACCTGCCACAAAAATGAGTTCAAGATGGATCACAGACCTGAATATAACACACAAAACTGTAAAACTCCTAGAAGATAACATAGGAGAAAATCTGGGTGACCTTGGGTTTAGCAATGACTTTTTAGGTACAACACCAAAAGCATGATCCATAAAAGGAAAATTGTTAAGTTGAACTTCATGAAAATTAAGTCTTCTGCTCTGTGAAAAACACTGTTAGCTGAATTAAAAGTCAACCCACAACTGGGAGAAAATCTTTGCAAAACACATATATGATAAAAGACTGGTAGTCAGAATATACAAAGAACTCTTAAAACTCAACAATATGATATACAATGGAATACTACTCACTTACAAAAAAGAATGACCTAATGCCATTTGCAACAACATAGATGGACCTAGAGAATATCATACTAAGTAAAGTCAAGTCAGAAAGAGAAAGACAGATACCATATGATATCACTTATGTGTGGAACCTAAAACATGACACTAATGAACTTATCTACTAAACAGACTCACGGACATAGAGAACAGACTTGTGGTTGCCAAGGGGGAGGGAGGATGGAGGAGGGATAAACTGGGAGTTTGGGATGAGCAGATGCAAACTATTATATAGAGCATGGATAAATAACAATGTGCCACTGTATAGCACAGGAAACCATATCCAATATCCTGTGATAAACCATAACGGAAAAGAATATGAAAAAGAATATATATATATATATATATATATATATATATATATATATATATATGTATGCATGTATGTAACTAAATCACTTTGCTGTACAGCAGAAATTAATACACTGTATATCAGCTATACTTCAATTTTAAAAACTTAACAATATGAAAATAAACAGCCCAATTTAAAATTTGGCAAAAGATCTCAATAGACACCTCACAAAAAAAGACATTATGGCAAATAAGCATATGAAAAGATGGTCTACATCATATGTCATCAGGAGCTTGCAAATTAAAATAACAATAAGTTACCATTTACACAACTGTGAGAATGGCTAAAATCCAAAAATTGACACCACCAAATGCTGATGAGGATGTGGAGCAACTGGAACTCTCATTCATTCAGGGAATGCCACATGCTACAGACACTTCGAAAGTCAGTTTGGCAGTCTCTTACAAAAGTAATCACGCTCTTCACATATGACTAAGCAATCTCTTTCCTTAGTATTTACCCAAAGGAGCTGGGAGCTTATGTCTACATGAAAACCTGCACGTGAGTTTATAGCAGCTTTATTCCTAATTGCCAAAGCTTAGAAGTAACCAAGATATTCTTCAATAGGTAAATGGATAAACAAACTGCTGTACAACCAGGCAATGGCATATTACTCAGTAATAAAAAGAAACAAGCTATCAAGCTAGGAAAAGACAGAGAGAAAGCTTAAATGCCTATCACTATGTGAAAAAAGCCAGAATAATAAGGCTGCATACTGTATGATTCTAAGTATATGACATTATGGAAAATGCAAAACTATGGAGAGACAGTAAAAAGATCAGTGGTTAGAAGGGAGGGAGGCATGAAGAGGTGAAGCACACAGGACTTTTAGGGCAGTGAAACTATTCTGTACAACACCAGTAATGGATGTATTTGTCAAAACTTTTAGAACGTACAGCACAAAGAGTGAACCCTAACGTAAACTATGAAATCTGAATGATAATGATTTGTCAATATCTGCCCTAATGTAAACTATGAGCTCTGAGTGATAATGTTTGTCAATTATAAGAAATATATCACACTAATGCAAGGTATTATAATAATAAAGGATGTAGGGGAGGGGAAAGGTTATGGGACTTTTTCCGACAGTTTTCTGTAAATCTCAAACTGCTCTAAAAAAACATATTCTAATGTAAATAAGTTATATATAATACATACCAAATAATTATTATAAAATGAGAGAAATGCAGAAAAACTTAAAAACTCAGTGATATGGATCCATGAGTAGAAATATTACTTCTGGTGGAAAGGATTATGAAAAAATTCAAGGAAGACACCTTCTTGGACATAAGCATAGAAGGATAGGGTAAACTTTTGAATGGCTCAGAATTCTAAGTTGAGGAATTAGTGTGGTAAGAACATGAGTAATGCACCTGGGGAAAACAGAGCATGTTCAGGGAGTGAGTCCAATTTGGATAGAGAATGGACAGCATGAAAAGCTAACTAAAGCTAGACATAAAGGAAAACTAAAGCTTAAGTTCCTTCATGAAAACTGATTGTTCACTTAGCAACAATTAAATTAGGAACAATCTGCTCAGGGAACAGTTGTTCAACAGTTCAACCTAGAAAGAAGCCATAATCAAAACAGTCCTTGAGAAAACACCATGAGGGTGATCTAATTATTGGCTGAATCCCCTGGTGCACAGATTTCATCTTAAGCAATTCTTGAATAGTTTTCAAAGGAACCAAAAACTCCTTATGGTGAAACTAACTACAAATTTACTGAATTTAAATAACTACGTAGCATTCACCTCAAATCCATTTTGGAAGTATAGAGACTATATCTCATGATTAAATACGTGATATAATCCATTTTCCTACTCATAACTGTTACACACACTAATACCATTAGAAAGAAAACAAAACAAAATCTCCAGGTCATGGGTGTGTAAAGATAATCTCAGTTTTTATCTTTGCCCCTGGAATCTCGTTTTTAATCCTTCACTTCTCCCCCAAATTTATAGTTTATATTACAATGCACAGATTCCACTTATGTCCTGTCCTGGAAGAAACACCCCTATCTCCTCAGGCTCTCCCTCACCATTTCTTCTACACAGAGCTTGGAACATAAGTTACTCATGGTACATCTGTAGAGTGAACAAATGCAAGTAACTCCAGCTTATGAAGTATTACGTTTTGCTGGCCTAACGTTGCTTCGTTTGTTGTCTCTGCGGTGATTTATCTATCACTTCTCTCTCTGTCTGTCTGCACTGTCTACTCTCATTGGGACACTTTTCTCTCATGTCAGATCACGCAACCATTTCAATAGGTTCTTCTTATCTCACACCAGGCTCACTGTCTCCAGAACTATGGAAATCAGTGCGCTACAATATGGGGCCCATTCTGTGTGCCCTGGGTGTGCTGCTCTCTGTACTACTCTGTCAATGGTCTAAGGACAGTTCTAAGGTTTCCTGTTCCAGTAAAGAACTCGACCACAGCTCTGTTGGGGTCTTAGAGCTAACGGCATCAGCATTATCTCAGAAGTCAGAGAAGTCACATCTGGTCATACCTCCAGTACTGACCTCACGCTGTCAGAATGTTCCATCTGGTCTCGAAGTTATACAGATCCCACCGGACGCTGTCTTTCTCTCACAGCTCTGAGATTAGTTGCAAAGAAGTATAGATTCTGAGAGTGTGTGGCTACAAGTCAAAAGAGTGGCTTGGATTCCTTTTAAGTCCTCAAATCTCAAAGTATATGAAAGATTTTGTATGTGTAGAAATTACCTGTATTTTAAATACAGGTAAATAAATATTTAAGAAGAGTATGAACAATCAGTGAGGGAAAAAAGAACAGAAATAAGGTAGAACTAGCCCAATTAAAATTTAAAACATTCCTAAAATACAGTGATTAAATCAGTGCTGTTTCGCACAGTAAAAGACAGACATGTGTATAGACAGAATATTTAGCTTAGAATAACCCATCTGGGAATGTACAAACTTATTGTATGACAAAAAAAAGACATCACAATAAATAAGGAAGGGAATCATCGGTTATGAATAATGATGGGAGTTTTTCTTAGCCATTGGGGAAAAGAAATCAAGTTAAACACACATCTTAAACTTTGGATGGATCTACTACGAATCATAATAATAAACTCCATATAATAATAAACTCAAATAAATTCCACGTCCATTTACTATAAAAAAGTAATGGGTGCAATGAGGGATACAATGATTTTAAAAATTCAGTGCAATCCCAATCAAAATACCAGCAAGTTATTTTGTAGATACTGAAAAACTAATTCTAAAGTTTATATGGGAAGCAAAAGACCCAGAAAAGCCAACACAACACTGAAGGAGAAGAATAAAGAGGACCAACAGTACCCAATGCCAAGACTTACTATAAAGCTACAGTAGTCAAGACAGTGTGGTACTAGTGAAAGAACAGCCAGATAGATCTACAGAAAAGAACAGATAGCGCAGAAATGGACTCACACAAATAAAATCAACTGATCTTTGACTAAGGTGCAAGGTGATTCAGTGGAAAAATGAGAGTCTTTTCACCAAATGACGCTGGAACAACTGGACATCCACATGCTAAAAAAAAAAAAAAAGAGCTGGAAGGCGAAGAGCTCTCCTCTGAGCTTCTCGCACAGTTGGTTGAAGCCCTGCCTGCGGAACCACAATTTCCTCATCTTGCGCCTGCCTACCTGCCCGCCACCGCCCACAGGATGTGCCACGCAGTGCCTCCACCGATGCCAAGATCTGGGATCTAGCGTTGGAAAGACCTGTGTTGAAAACCCTTTAATCTAAACCATGTGGCCGACAGGCTCTTGGTGCTCCAGGCTGGTGTCAGGCCTGAGACTCTGAGGTGGGAGAGCCGAGTTCAGGACATTGGACCACCAGAGACCTCCCGGCCCCACATAATATCAAGCGGCGAGAACTCTCCCAGAGATCTCCATCTCAATGCTAAGACCCAGCTACACACAACGGCCAGCCAGCTCCAGGGCTGAATGCACCATGCCAAACAACTGGCAAGACAGGAACACAACCCGACAGATTAGCAGAGAGGCTGCCTAAAATCATACTGAGTTCACAGACACCCCAAAACACACCACCAGACGCAGCCCTGCCCACCAGAAAGACAAGATCCAGCCCCACCCACCAGAACACAGGCACCAGTCCCCTCCACCAGGAAGCCTACATGACCCACGGGAACCAACCTTACCCACTGGGGCCAGACACCAAAAACAACAGGAACTATGAACCTGCAGCCTGCAAAAAGGAGACCCCAAACACAGTAAGTTAAGCAAAATCGGAAGATAGAGAAATAGGCAGCAGATGAAGGAGCAAGGCAAAAACCCACTACCACAAACAAATGAACAGGAAATAGGCAGTCTCCCTGAAAAACAATTCACAGTAATGATACTAAAGAAGATCCAAAATCTTGGAAATAGAATGGAGAAAATAAAGAAACATTTAACAAGGACCTAGAAGAACTAAAGAACAAACAAACAATGAGGAACAACACAATAAATGAAATCCCAATTTTTCTAGAAGGAATAGATAGCAGAATAACTGAGGCAGGAGAACGGATGAGTGACCTGGAAGAACAATAGTGGAAATAACTACCGCAGAGCAGAATAAAGAAAAAAGAATGGAAAGAATTGAGGACAGTCTCAGAGACCTCTCGTACATTAAACGCACCAACATTCAAAGTATAGGGGTCCAAGAAGAAGAGGAAAAACAAGGGTTTGAGAAAATATGTGAAGAGATTATAGTGGAAAACTTCCCTAAAATGGGAAAGGAAATATTCAATCTTAAGTCCAGGAAGCACAGAGAATCCCATACAGGATAAATCCAAGGAGAAACACGCCAAGACAAATATTAATCAAACTACAAAAATTAAATACAAAGAAAAAATATTAAAAGCTACAAGGGAAAAGCAACAATTAACATACAAGGGAATCCCCATAAGGTTAACAGCTGATCTTTCAGCAGAAACTCTGCAAGCCAGCAGTGAATGGCAGGACATATTTAAAGGGATGAAAGAGGAAAACCTACAACCAAGATTACTCTACCTAGCAAGGATCTCATTCAGAAGCGATGGAGAAATTAAAACCTTTACAGACAAGCAAAGGTTAAGAGAACTGAGCTCCACCAAACCAGCTTCACAACAAATGCTAAAGGAACTTCTCTAGGCAGGAAACACAAGAGAAGGAAAAGACCTACATAACAAACCCAAAACAATTAAGAAAATGGTCATAGGAACGTATATATCCATAATTACCTTAAATGTAAATGGATTAAACGCTCCAACCAAAAGACACAGACTGGGTGAATGGATACAAAAACAAGACCCGTATACATGCTGTCTACAAGAGACCCACTTCAGACCTAGGGACACATACAGACTGAAAGGGAGGGGATGGGAAAAGATATTCCATGCAAATGGAAACCAAAAGAAAGCTGGAGTAGCGATTCTCATCTCAGACAAAATAGACTTTAAAATAAAGACTATTACAAGACACAAAGAAGGACACTACCTAATGATCAAGGGATCTATCCAAGAAGAAGATATAACAATTGTAAATACTTATGCACCCAAAAGAGGAGCACCTCAATACATAAGGCAAATGCTAACAGCCATAAAAGGGGAAATCGACAGTAAAACAATAATAGTAGGAAACTTTAATACCCCACTATCACCAATGGACAGATCATCCAAAATGAAAATCAATAAGGAAACACAAGCTTTAAATGACACATTAGACAAGATGGACTTAATTGATATTTATAGAATATTCCACCCAAAAACAACAGAATACACTTTCTTCTCAAGTGCTCATGGAACATCTCCAGGATAGACCATACCTTGGGTCACATATCAAGCCTTGGTAAATTTTTAAAATTTAAAAACTTTTTAAAACAATATGCTCCTGAATAACCAAGAGCTCACTGAAGAAATCAAAGAGGAAATCAAAAAACACTTAGAAACTAATGACAATGAAAACATGATGACCCAAAACCTATGGGATGCAGCAAAAGCAGTTCTAAGAGGGAAGTTTATGGCAATACCATCCTACCTCAAAAAAAAAGAAACATCTCAAATAAACAACCTATCCTTACACCAAAGTGCTCAGAGAAAGAAGAACAAAAACCCCCAATGTTAGCAGAAGGAAAGAAATCATAAAGATCAGATCAGAAATAAATGAAAAAGAAATGAAGGAAATAATAGCAAAGATCAATAAAACTAAATGCCGGTTCTTTGAGAAGATAAACAAAATTGATAAACCACTAGCCAGACTCATCAAGAAAAATAGGGAGGAAACTCAAATAAACAGAATTAGAAATGAAAAAGGAGACGTAACAACTGACCCTGCAGAGACACAAAGAATCATGAGAGATTACTACAAGCAAATATATGCCAATAAAATGGACAACCTGGAAGAAATGGACAAATTCTGAGAAAAGCACAACCTTCCGAGACTGAACCAGGAAGAAACAGAAAATATACACAGACCAATCACAAGCACTGAAATTGAAACTGTGATTAAAAATCTTCCAACAAACAAACAAGCTCAGAACCAGATGGCTTCACAGGAGAACTCTATCAAATATTTAGAAAACAGCTAACACCTATCCTTCTCAAACTCTTTCAAAATATAGCAGAGGGAGGAACACTCCCAAACTCATTCTATGAGGCCACCATCACCCTGATACCAAAACCGGACAAAGATGTCACAAAGAAAGAAAACTACAGGCCAATATCACTGATGAACACAGACGCAAAAATCCTCAACAAAATACTAGCACACAGAATCAAACAGCACATTAAAAGGATCATACACCATGATCAAGTGAGGTTTATCCCAGGAATGCACGGATTCTTCAATATATGCAAAGCAATGTGATACACCATATTAACAAACTGAAGGAAAAAAACCATATGATCATCTCAATAGATGCAGAAAAAGCTTCTGACAAAATTCCACCCCCATTTATGATTAAAACCTCTCCAGAAAGTAGGCAGAGAGGGAACTTACCTCAACATAATAAAGGCCATATATGACAAACCCACAGCCAACATTGTTCTCAATGGTGAAAAACTGAAACCATTTCCTCTAAAATCAGGAACAAGACAAGGGTGCCCACTCTCACCACTATTATTCAACATAGTTTTGGAAGTTTCAGCCACAGCCATCAGAGAAGAAAAAGAAATAAAAGGAATCCAAATTGGAAAAGAAGAAGTAAAGCTGTCACTGCTTGCAGATGACATGATACTATACATAGGGAATCCTAAAGATGCTACCAGAAAAATACTAGAGCTAATCAATGAATTTGGTAAAGTAGCAGGATACAAAATTAATGCACAGATCTCTTGCATTCTGATGATGAAAAATACGAAAGAGAAATTAAGGAACACTCCCATTTACCACTGCAACAAACAGAATAAAATACCTAGGAATAAACCTTCCTAAGGAGACAAAAGACCCGTACGCGGGAAACTATAAGACACTGATGAAAGAAATTAAAGATGATACCAACAGATGGAGAGATATACCATGTTCTTGGATTGGAAGAATCAACACTGTGAAAATGACTATACTACCCAAAGCAATCTACAGATTCAATGCAATCCCTATCAAACTACCAATGGCAGTTTTCACAGAACTGTAACAAAAAATTTCACATTTGTATGGAAACATAAAAGCGCCCGAATAACCAAAGCAACCTTGAGAAAGAAAAACGGAGCTGGAGGACTCAGGCTCCCTGACTTCAGATTATATTACAAAGATACAGTAATCAAGACAGTATGGTACTGGCACAAAAACAGAAATACAGATCAATCGAACAGAATATAAAGCCCAGAGATAAACCCACACACATATGGTCATCTTATCTTTGATAAAGGGGGCAAGAATATACAGTGCAGAAAAGACAGCCTCTTCAATCAGTGGCGCTGGGAAAACTGGACAGCTACATGTAAAAGAATGAAATTAGAAAACGTCCTAACGCCATACACAAAAATAAACTCAAAATGGATTAAAGACCTAAATGTAAGGCCAGACACTATCAAACCCTTAGAGGAAAACATAGGAAGAACACTCTTCGACATAAATCACAGCAAGATCTTTTTTGACCAACCTCCTAGAGTAATGGAAATAAGAACAAAAATAAACAAATGGGACCTAATGAAACTTAAAAGCTTTTGCACAGCAAAGGAAACCATAAACAAGATGAAAAGACTTCCCTCAGAATGGGAGAAAATATTTGCAAATGAAGCAAGTGACAAAGGATTAATCTCCAAAATTTACAAGCAGCTCATGCAGCTCAATAACAAAAAGACAAACAACCCAATCCAAAAATGGGCAGAAGACCTAAATAGACATTTCTCCAAAGAAGATATACAGATTGCCCAAAAACATATGAAAGGATGCTGAACATAACTAATCATTAGAGAAATGCAAATCCATTACAGTTTATCACAGGATATTGACTCTAGTTCCCTGTGCTGTAGAGTAGGACCTTGTTGTTTATCCCTCCTATATATAATAGTTTACATCTGCTAATGCCACACTCCCAGCCCTTCCCTCTCCCACCCCCCCTCCCCCTTGGCAACCACAAGTCTGTTCTCTATGTCTGTGAGTCGGTTGCTGTTTCATAGATAGGTTCATTTGTGTCCTATTTTAGATTCCACATGTAAGTGGTATCACATGGTATTTGTCTTTTTCTTTCTGACTTAACTTCACTTAATAATCTCTAGTTGCATCCATGTTGCTGCAGTCATCAAAGGCATTTTAGAAGAGGCTCTGCTTGCCATAGCTTCTGGCAGCGTTGCTTCCTACAGTGGAAAGAAGAATGTTGTTGATGGGAAAGAGTCCCAAAGTTAGGCTAAAGTGGGGGTGAAGTAACTTTTCTAAGTGAAGAGGTGATCTTTTTTTCTTTTTTTTTGATTTGTAGGTGTGTGTTTTATTATATATTAGTCTCTTAAATCAAATAGAAGACAAAAAGTGGAGCTAGAAACCAAAGTTACAACAGTACTAGCTTTTCTCGTTGCCCGTCTGTCTACTTTTACCAGAGGTCTTTATTTCTTCATAAGGCTTTGAGCTACTGTCCAGGGTCCTTGACTCCAACCTGAAGAACTCCCTGTGGCAGGCAGGTCTGGTGGTTAAGAACTCTCTCAACTCTTGATTAACTGGGAATGTCTTGATTTCTCCCTCATTTTCGAAGGAAAGTTTTGCTAGATATAGGATTCTTGGTTGACGGTTTCTTTCCTTCAACACTTCAAGTACATTGAGTCATGCCATCTGGCCTCCGAGGCTCCTGATGAGAAATCTGCTCAATGACCTTCCTGGCAAACCTTCTCTCAGCTTCATAGACTTTCATAATGTACCGTATCATGTCTTATGCAACAGAACATTTTGTATAGTATCGTGAAGTCAGTTAAGTTGTAACGTTATCTTGAGACCAGAATTTAAGGAAAAGGAATTGAACATTTCAAGTGTAGACATTATGAGGTCTCTAAAATTATTACACATTTTCAAACTAGAAATAAAAAGGCCACTGAAGTATCCTGCAGATTTTTATTTATAACAAAGTGAATACCAACATCTAATAACACACGTAAAGAAAAATTTCTTTGGGATCCTTTTTCCTAAGTGTAAAGGGGCCTTGAACTCAAAAAGTGAGAAAACCCCTGTGGTGTATCCCCAGCGGTGATGGGTCCATTTCTTGCTCTGACCTCAGAGTGCACCACTGTGATGTACTTCACAAAGCCCTATGAAAGAGAAAGGTGGGCCCAGGTTTTTGGTCCTTAGAGCCCAGGAAGCTGCTTTTGGTGACCTGACGGCCTTGGACCTACAGTTAGCTTGTGTTTTCCTTGTTTCTGCCATTTTGTTGATTTTCGTTTCTCTTTTCTCTACTCTTTTTTATTTGTGTCACTGTTCTTTCTACAGTTAGCATAGTGAGTATTGTTGGTATAGTTAATACTTGATTAGCATAGTTAGTGTAGTTAGTACTAGTTAGCGCTGTTGGTACAGTTAGCGTAGTTAGCGTTGTTGGTAGAGACAGCATACTTAGCCCTGTTAGTACAGTTAGCATTGTTAGTTAGCGTAGTTAGCGTTGCTAGGTAGTGCTGTCAGTCAGTGTAGTTAGCAGATCACCAGGATGCAGGGCCTCACAGCCAAATCTGCTGGCAAGGCGGCTCTTATTGATGACTTCGAGATCCTCCACACCATTGGTGAAGGCACCTTCGGTAAAGTGAAGTTGGCCCGGCACATTCTGACCGGGACACAGGTGGCTCTCAAGGTGATTAAGAAAAGGCGTCAGAGCTTCTCAAGTGTCCAGGCACTTTTCCGGGAAGTGTGCGGTCTGAAGGCTCTGAATCACCCCAATATTGTAAAACTGCTGGGGGCGATTGACACAGAGGAGGCATTTATCCTGGTGATGGAGTACCTCAGTGGGGGGGACATGCGCCACTATTTGAAGACCCATGGCCGTATGACAGAGGCGCAGGCCCGAGGCCCGTTCCAGCAGCTGGTCTCCGCCCTGCAGCACTGCCACCAGAGGGGCATCGTGCACCGGGACCTGAAGCCACTGAACCTCCTCTTTGATTCCAACATGAATATCAAACTTACAGACTTTGGCCTCAGCAACAAGTGTGATGACACTGGCCTACTGGACACGATCTGCGGCACAGTCCCTTATGCTGCCCCGGAACTCCTTCTGGGGCAGAGCTACAGCGGCCCTGCGGTGGACGTGTGGAGCCTGGGAGTAGTGCTCTACACCATGGTAACTGGGTCCCGGCCCTTTGTGGGAAAAGACTTCCAGGAGCTGCGGAAGCAAATCCTACAAGGGCAATACCCCATCCCACCTTATCTGTCTTTGGAGATAAGGGATCTGTTACAAAAAATGATTGCCCTCAACCCCAGCGACAGAGGCACCTTACCTGACCTCATGAGCCATCCATGGGTCAACATGGGCCAGAAGGAGCCACTCCAGCCACCCTGTCAAGAGGACCTGGAGGTGACAATGGTGAGGACTCCGGGCTTGACTTGCGACCAGATCCAGGACACTGGGACAGGCAGCGTGAGCTCCAAGAAACCCAAGGTGGGGGTCTCCATCATAACTGTGAAGCCCTTCTCTTGCGGGGACCTCTGTGGCAGTGAACTTGAGCCTTCTCCAAGCCCTGTGGTGTCCTCCCTGCAAACCAGGTGGCTCTACCAGGGAGAAAACGTGCAGCTGCAGGAAGACCAGCAGGCAGGGCAGAAGACCGGTGAGTCTGCCTGTCCCCCACCCAGCCTGGAGGCGAGGACTGCCACCCCCAGCCCAGCCCCCCAGCGTGGCACTGGGACATCCACCTCCAGCAGCAGCAGCAGGATTGGAGCCCCAGAGGGAAGCAGCTGCCCCCTGGGTGTGTCCAACACTGAAAGGTCCTCCCACGCTGCGCAGCCTGAGAGTGTGTCCTCATCCACTGTCTCTGGCCAGAGCCAGAAAAAGCAAGGGGTGGCTGGGAGAATCTGGAACTTTATTTTGAAACATCTTTGTTGCAAGCTGCCCAGCATGAGGCGTCATAATAAAGTGAGCCCATGTGAACCCCATGGAAGCCCGAGGCAGGAAGGTCAGGCCGCCGCGCTCCCTGGGGCCCGGTGCAGGGGAAGAGGAGTGTGTTTTCTGCACGGCCTTCAGAAGCATCGTATCCAAGACCCTGGCCAGCTCAGAGGACGGTCCGGAGCAGCCCGGGCGACCGAAAGCGAGGCCACCGTGGCTGCAGGTCTGCCCCTCAACCCCCACCTGGGTGAACCTTGAGAGGCTGGACTGTCACTCCTGGGGCACGTCTCCCCTCCCCCACTCTTCTGTCTTCCGTGTTGGTGGGGGAGGGGGATGGTTCTTGTTCCAGGAACTCCTGGGTTCTTCCAATTCTAGTTAATAAACTTGATGCTCCAGAGAGATGCATCACACTCTGCTTTGCGTCGTCCCTGCACAGAATTGGGGCTGTGCATTTTCCAGTGAGACAAGCGTGCAGCCATGGAGCGCTTGGAGGGAGTCAGAACAACTAAAGGGAAAAATGACCTAAGAGAATTAGCACAGTGACTCCCAACAGCAACAACTGCTGCACTGCAGGGCAGAAATGCAGAAAGTGTGTATTACCTTCCTGCACTACCATTCCCAAACATTTTCAGAAGGGCCGAGGGGAACTTTTGGTCCCTGCGGCCTGTGTTAATTACAACAGACAGGCCCATTAATAGGATCACAAGGTCCCGTGAACCAGCCTCTGCGCGGTGTGGTAAGGTCTCTGTGCCGCTGAGTTTCATGACTGTCGTGCAGCAATAAAGCAGTCTTTATTGAAAAAAAAAAAAAAAAAAGTACAATGAGGTATCACCATTTACCGGTCAGAATGGCCATCATCAAAAAAATCTAGAAACAATAAATGCTGGAGAGGGTGTGGAGAAAAGGGAACCTTCTTGCACTGTAGGTGGGAATGTAAATTGATACAGCCACTATGGAGAACAGTATGGAGGTTCCTTAAAAAACTAAAAACAGAACTACCATATGACCCAGCAATCCCACTACTGGGCATATACCCTGAGAAAACCATAATTCAAAAAGAGTCATGTACCACAATGTTCGCTGCAGCACTATTTGCAATAGCCTGGACATGGAAGCAACCTAGGTGTCCGCTGACAGATGAATGGAAAAAGAAGATGTGGCACATATGTACAATGGAATATTACTCAGCCATGAAATAAACGAAACTGAGTTATTTATAGTGAGGTGGATGGACCTAGAGTCTGTCATACAGAGTGAAGTAAGTCAGAAAGAGAAAAACAAATACCATACGCTAACACATATATATGGAATCTAAAAAATAAAAAAAAAATGGTTCTAATGAACTTAGGGATGGGACAGGAATAAAGACACAGACGTACAGAATGGACTTAAGGACACGGGGAGGGGGAAGGGTAAGCTGGGACGAAGTGAGAGAGTGGCATGGACATATATACACTACCAAACGTAAAACAGATAGCTAGTGGGAAACAGCCACATAGCACAGGGAGATCAGCTCCCTGCTTTGTGACCACCTAGAGGGATGGGATAGGGAGGGTGCGAGGGAGAGGCAAGAGGGAGGAGATATGGGGATATATGTATACACATAGCTGATTCACTTTGTTACAGAGCAGAAACTAACACAACATTGTAAAGCAATTATACTCCAGTAAAGATGTTAAAAAAAAAAAAAAAAGAATCTAGACAGATCTTAAACCTGCCACAAAAATGAGTTCAAGATGGATCACAGACCTGAATATAACACACAAAACTGTAAAACTCCTAGAAGATAACATAGGAGAAAATCTGGGTGACCTTGGGTTTAGCAATGACTTTTTAGGTACAACACCAAAAGCATGATCCATAAAAGGAAAATTGTTAAGTTGAACTTCATGAAAATTAAGTCTTCTGCTCTGTGAAAAACACTGTTAGCTGAATTAAAAGTCAACCCACAACTGGGAGAAAATCTTTGCAAAACACATATATGATAAAAGACTGGTAGTCAGAATATACAAAGAACTCTTAAAACTCAACAATATGATATACAATGGAATACTACTCACTTACAAAAAAGAATGACCTAATGCCATTTGCAACAACATAGATGGACCTAGAGAATATCATACTAAGTAAAGTCAAGTCAGAAAGAGAAAGACAGATACCATATGATATCACTTATGTGTGGAACCTAAAACATGACACTAATGAACTTATCTACTAAACAGACTCACGGACATAGAGAACAGACTTGTGGTTGCCAAGGGGGAGGGAGGATGGAGGAGGGATAAACTGGGAGTTTGGGATGAGCAGATGCAAACTATTATATAGAGCATGGATAAATAACAATGTGCCACTGTATAGCACAGGAAACCATATCCAATATCCTGTGATAAACCATAACGGAAAAGAATATGAAAAAGAATATATATATATATATATATATATATATATATATATATGTATGCATGTATGTAACTAAATCACTTTGCTGTACAGCAGAAATTAATACACTGTATATCAGCTATACTTCAATTTTAAAAACTTAACAATATGAAAATAAACAGCCCAATTTAAAATTTGGCAAAAGATCTCAATAGACACCTCACAAAAAAAGACATTATGGCAAATAAGCATATGAAAAGATGGTCTACATCATATGTCATCAGGAGCTTGCAAATTAAAATAACAATAAGTTACCATTTACACAACTGTGAGAATGGCTAAAATCCAAAAATTGACACCACCAAATGCTGATGAGGATGTGGAGCAACTGGAACTCTCATTCATTCAGGGAATGCCACATGCTACAGACACTTCGAAAGTCAGTTTGGCAGTCTCTTACAAAAGTAATCACGCTCTTCACATATGACTAAGCAATCTCTTTCCTTAGTATTTACCCAAAGGAGCTGGGAGCTTATGTCTACATGAAAACCTGCACGTGAGTTTATAGCAGCTTTATTCCTAATTGCCAAAGCTTAGAAGTAACCAAGATATTCTTCAATAGGTAAATGGATAAACAAACTGCTGTACAACCAGGCAATGGCATATTACTCAGTAATAAAAAGAAACAAGCTATCAAGCTAGGAAAAGACAGAGAGAAAGCTTAAATGCCTATCACTATGTGAAAAAAGCCAGAATAATAAGGCTGCATACTGTATGATTCTAAGTATATGACATTATGGAAAATGCAAAACTATGGAGAGACAGTAAAAAGATCAGTGGTTAGAAGGGAGGGAGGCATGAAGAGGTGAAGCACACAGGACTTTTTAGGGCAGTGAAACTATTCTGTACAACACCAGTAATGGATGTATTTGTCAAAACTTTTAGAACGTACAGCACAAAGAGTGAACCCTAACGTAAACTATGAAATCTGAATGATAATGATTTGTCAATATCTGCCCTAATGTAAACTATGAGCTCTGAGTGATAATGTTTGTCAATTATAAGAAATATATCACACTAATGCAAGGTATTATAATAATAAAGGATGTAGGGGAGGGGAAAGGTTATGGGACTTTTTCCGACAGTTTTCTGTAAATCTCAAACTGCTCTAAAAAAACATATTCTAATGTAAATAAGTTATATATAATACATACCAAATAATTATTATAAAATGAGAGAAATGCAGAAAAACTTAAAAACCCAGTGATATGGATCCATGAGTAGAAATATTACTTCTGGTGGAAAGGATTATGAAAAAATTCAAGGAAGACACCTTCTTGGACATAAGCATAGAAGGATAGGGTAAACTTTTGAATGGCTCAGAATTCTAAGTTGAGGAATTAGTGTGGTAAGAACATGAGTAATGCACCTGGGGAAAACAGAGCATGTTCAGGGAGTGAGTCCAATTTGGATAGAGAATGGACAGCATGAAAAGCTAACTAAAGCTAGACATAAAGGAAAACTAAAGCTTAAGTTCCTTCATGAAAACTGATTGTTCACTTAGCAACAATTAAATTAGGAACAATCTGCTCAGGGAACAGTTGTTCAACAGTTCAACCTAGAAAGAAGCCATAATCAAAACAGTCCTTGAGAAAACACCATGAGGGTGATCTAATTATTGGCTGAATCCCCTGGTGCACAGATTTCATCTTAAGCAATTCTTGAATAGTTTTCAAAGGAACCAAAAACTCCTTATGGTGAAACTAACTACAAATTTACTGAATTTAAATAACTACGTAGCATTCACCTCAAATCCATTTTGGAAGTATAGAGACTATATCTCATGATTAAATACGTGATATAATCCATTTTCCTACTCATAACTGTTACACACACTAATACCATTAGAAAGAAAACAAAACAAAATCTCCAGGTCATGGGTGTGTAAAGATAATCTCAGTTTTTATCTTTGCCCCTGGAATCTCGTTTTTAATCCTTCACTTCTCCCCCAAATTTATAGTTTATATTACAATGCACAGATTCCACTTATGTCCTGTCCTGGAAGAAACACCCCTATCTCCTCAGGCTCTCCCTCACCATTTCTTCTACACAGAGCTTGGAACATAAGTTACTCATGGTACATCTGTAGAGTGAACAAATGCAAGTAACTCCAGCTTATGAAGTATTACGTTTTGCTGGCCTAACGTTGCTTCGTTTGTTGTCTCTGCGGTGATTTATCTATCACTTCTCTCTCTGTCTGTCTGCACTGTCTACTCTCATTGGGACACTTTTCTCTCATGTCAGATCACGCAACCATTTCAATAGGTTCTTCTTATCTCACACCAGGCTCACTGTCTCCAGAACTATGGAAATCAGTGCGCTACAATATGGGGCCCATTCTGTGTGCCCTGGGTGTGCTGCTCTCTGTACTACTCTGTCAATGGTCTAAGGACAGTTCTAAGGTTTCCTGTTCCAGTAAAGAACTCGACCACAGCTCTGTTGGGGTCTTAGAGCTAACGGCATCAGCATTATCTCAGAAGTCAGAGAAGTCACATCTGGTCATACCTCCAGTACTGACCTCACGCTGTCAGAATGTTCCATCTGGTCTCGAAGTTATACAGATCCCACCGGACGCTGTCTTTCTCTCACAGCTCTGAGATTAGTTGCAAAGAAGTATAGATTCTGAGAGTGTGTGGCTACAAGTCAAAAGAGTGGCTTGGATTCCTTTTAAGTCCTCAAATCTCAAAGTATATGAAAGATTTTGTATGTGTAGAAATTACCTGTATTTTAAATACAGGTAAATAAATATTTAAGAAGAGTATGAACAATCAGTGAGGGAAAAAGGAACAGAAATAAGGTAGAACTAGCCCAATTAAAATTTAAAACATTCCTAAAATACAGTGATTAAATCAGTGCTGTTTCGCACAGTAAAAGACAGACATATGTATAGACAGAATATTTAGCTTAGAATAACCCATCTGGGAATGTACAAACTTATTGTATGACAAAAAAAAGACATCACAATAAATAAGGAAGGGAATCATCGGTTATGAATAATGATGGGAGTTTTTCTTAGCCATTGGGGAAAAGAAATCAAGTTAAACACACATCTTAAACTTTGGATGGATCTACTACGAATCATAATAATAAACTCCATATAATAATAAACTCAAATAAATTCCACGTCCATTTACTATAAAAAAGTAATGGGTGCAATGAGGGATACAATGATTTTAAAAATTCAGTGCAATCCCAATCAAAATACCAGCAAGTTATTTTGTAGATACTGAAAAACTAATTCTAAAGTTTATATGGGAAGCAAAAGACCCAGAAAAGCCAACACAACACTGAAGGAGAAGAATAAAGAGGACCAACAGTACCCAATGCCAAGACTTACTATAAAGCTACAGTAGTCAAGACAGTGTGGTACTAGTGAAAGAACAGCCAGATAGATCTACAGAAAAGAACAGATAGCGCAGAAATGGACTCACACAAATAAAATCAACTGATCTTTGACTAAGGTGCAAGGTGATTCAGTGGAAAAATGAGAGTCTTTTCACCAAATGACGCTGGAACAACTGGACATCCACATGCTAAAAAAAAAAAAAAAGAGCTGGAAGGCGAAGAGCTCTCCTCTGAGCTTCTCGCACAGTTGGTTGAAGCCCTGCCTGCGGAACCACAATTTCCTCATCTTGCGCCTGCCTACCTGCCCGCCACCGCCCACAGGATGTGCCACGCAGTGCCTCCACCGATGCCAAGATCTGGGATCTAGCGTTGGAAAGACCTGTGTTGAAAACCCTTTAATCTAAACCATGTGGCCGACAGGCTCTTGGTGCTCCAGGCTGGTGTCAGGCCTGAGACTCTGAGGTGGGAGAGCCGAGTTCAGGACATTGGACCACCAGAGACCTCCCGGCCCCACATAATATCAAGCGGCGAGAACTCTCCCAGAGATCTCCATCTCAATGCTAAGACCCAGCTACACACAACGGCCAGCCAGCTCCAGGGCTGAATGCACCATGCCAAACAACTGGCAAGACAGGAACACAACCCGACAGATTAGCAGAGAGGCTGCCTAAAATCATACTGAGTTCACAGACACCCCAAAACACACCACCAGACGCAGCCCTGCCCACCAGAAAGATAAGATCCAGCCCCACCCACCAGAACACAGGCACCAGTCCCCTCCACCAGGAAGCCTACATGACCCACGGGAACCAACCTTACCCACTGGGGCCAGACACCAAAAACAACAGGAACTATGAACCTGCAGCCTGCAAAAAGGAGACCCCAAACACAGTAAGTTAAGCAAAATCGGAAGATAGAGAAATAGGCAGCAGATGAAGGAGCAAGGCAAAAACCCACTACCACAAACAAATGAACAGGAAATAGGCAGTCTCCCTGAAAAACAATTCACAGTAATGATACTAAAGAAGATCCAAAATCTTGGAAATAGAATGGAGAAAATAAAGAAACATTTAACAAGGACCTAGAAGAACTAAAGAACAAACAAACAATGAGGAACAACACAATAAATGAAATCCCAATTTTTCTAGAAGGAATAGATAGCAGAATAACTGAGGCAGGAGAACGGATGAGTGACCTGGAAGAACAATAGTGGAAATAACTACCGCAGAGCAGAATAAAGAAAAAAGAATGGAAAGAATTGAGGACAGTCTCAGAGACCTCTCGTACATTAAACGCACCAACATTCAAAGTATAGGGGTCCAAGAAGAAGAGGAAAAACAAGGGTTTGAGAAAATATGTGAAGAGATTATAGTGGAAAACTTCCCTAAAATGGGAAAGGAAATATTCAATCTTAAGTCCAGGAAGCACAGAGAATCCCATACAGGATAAATCCAAGGAGAAACACGCCAAGACAAATATTAATCAAACTACAAAAATTAAATACAAAGAAAAAATACTAAAAGCTACAAGGGAAAAGCAACAATTAACATACAAGGGAATCCCCATAAGGTTAACAGCTGATCTTTCAGCAGAAACTCTGCAAGCCAGAAGTGAATGGCAGGACATATTTAAAGGGATGAAAGAGGAAAACCTACAACCAAGATTACTCTACCTAGCAAGGATCTCATTCAGAAGCGATGGAGAAATTAAAACCTTTACAGACAAGCAAAGGGTAAGAGAACTGAGCTCCACCAAACCAGCTTCAAAACAAATGCTAAAGGAACTTCTCTAGGCAGGAAACACAAGAGAAGGAAAAGACCTACATAACAAACCCAAAACAATTAAGAAAATGGTCATAGGAACGTATATATCCATAATTACCTTAAATGTAAATGGATTAAACGCTCCAACCAACAGACATAGACTGGGTGAATGGATACAAAAACAAGACCCGTATACATGCTGTCTACAAGAGACCCACTTCAGACCTAGGGACACATACAGACTGAAAGGGAGGGGATGGGAAAAGATATTCCATGCAAATGGAAACCAAAAGAAAGCTGGAGTAGCGATTCTCATCTCAGACAAAATAGACTTTAAAATAAAGACTATTACAAGACACAAAGAAGGACACTACCTAATGATCAAGGGATCTATCCAAGAAGAAGATATAACAATTGTAAATACTTATGCACCCAAAAGAGGAGCACCTCAATACATAAGGCAAATGCTAACAGCCATAAAAGGGGAAATCGACAGTAAAACAATAATAGTAGGAAACTTTAATACCCCACTATCACCAATGGACAGATCATCCAAAATGAAAATCAATAAGGAAACACAAGCTTTAAATGACACATTAGACAAGATGGACTTAATTGATATTTATAGAATATTCCACCCAAAAACAACAGAATACACTTTCTTCTCAAGTGCTCATGGAACATCTCCAGGATAGACCATACCTTGGGTCACATATCAAGCCTTGGTAAATTTTTAAAATTTAAAAACTTTTTAAAACAATATGCTCCTGAATAACCAAGAGCTCACTGAAGAAATCAAAGAGGAAATCAAAAAACACTTAGAAACTAATGACAATGAAAACATGATGACCCAAAACCTATGGGATGCAGCAAAAGCAGTTCTAAGAGGGAAGTTTATGGCAATACCATCCTACCTCAAAAAAAAAGAAACATCTCAAATAAACAACCTATCCTTACACCAAAGTGCTCGGAGAAAGAAGAACAAAAACCCCCAATGTTAGCAGAAGGAAAGAAATCATAAAGACCAGATCAGAAATAAATGAAAAAGAAATGAAGGAAATAATAGCAAAGATCAATAAAACTAAATGCCGGTTCTTTGAGAAGATAAACAAAATTGATAAACCACTAGCCAGACTCATCAAGAAAAATAGGGAGGAAACTCAAATAAACAGAATTAGAAATGAAAAAGGAGACGTAACAACTGACCCTGCAGAGACACAAAGAATCATGAGAGATTACTACAAGCAAATATATGCCAATAAAATGGACAACCTGGAAGAAATGGACAAATTCTGAGAAAAGCACAACCTTCCGAGACTGAACCAGGAAGAAACAGAAAATATACACAGACCAATCACAAGCACTGAAATTGAAACTGTGATTAAAAATCTTCCAACAAACAAACAAGCTCAGAACCAGATGGCTTCACAGGAGAACTCTATCAAATATTTAGAAAACAGCTAACACCTATCCTTCTCAAACTCTTTCAAAATATAGCAGAGGGAGGAACACTCCCAAACTCATTCTATGAGGCCACCATCACCCTGATACCAAAACCGGACAAAGATGTCACAAAGAAAGAAAACTACAGGCCAATATCACTGATGAACACAGACGCAAAAATCCTCAACAAAATACTAGCACACAGAATCAAACAGCACATTAAAAGGATCATACACCATGATCAAGTGAGGTTTATCCCAGGAATGCACGGATTCTTCAATATATGCAAAGCAATGTGATACACCATATTAACAAACTGAAGGAAAAAAACCATATGATCATCTCAATAGATGCAGAAAAAGCTTCTGACAAAATTCCACCCCCATTTATGATTAAAACCTCTCCAGAAAGTAGGCAGAGAGGGAACTTACCTCAACATAATAAAGGCCATATATGACAAACCCACAGCCAACATTGTTCTCAATGGTGAAAAACTGAAACCATTTCCTCTAAAATCAGGAACAAGACAAGGGTGCCCACTCTCACCACTATTATTCAACATAGTTTTGGAAGTTTCAGCCACAGCCATCAGAGAAGAAAAAGAAATAAAAGGAATCCAAATTGGAAAAGAAGAAGTAAAGCTGTCACTGCTTGCAGATGACATGATACTATACATAGGGAATCCTAAAGATGCTACCAGAAAAATACTAGAGCTAATCAATGAATTTGGTAAAGTAGCAGGATACAAAATTAATGCACAGATCTCTTGCATTCTGATGATGAAAAATACGAAAGAGAAATTAAGGAACACTCCCATTTACCACTGCAACAAACAGAATAAAATACCTAGGAATAAACCTTCCTAAGGAGACAAAAGACCCGTACGCGGGAAACTATAAGACACTGATGAAAGAAATTAAAGATGATACCAACAGATGGAGAGCTATACCATGTTCTTGGATTGGAAGAATCAACACTGTGAAAATGACTATACTACCCAAAGCAATCTACAGATTCAATGCAATCCCTATCAAAACTACCAATGGCAGTTTTCACAGAACTGTAACAAAAAATTTCACATTTGTATGGAAACATAAAAGCGCCCGAATAACCAAAGCAACCTTGAGAAAGAAAAACGGAGCTGGAGGACTCAGGCTCACTGACTTCAGATTATATTACAAAGATACAGTAATCAAGACAGTATGGTACTGGCACAAAAACAGAAATACAGATCAATCGAACAGAATATAAAGCCCAGAGATAAACCCACACACATATGGTCATCTTATCTTTGATAAAGGGGGCAAGAATATACAGTGCAGAAAAGACAGCCTCTTCAATCAGTGGCGCTGGGAAAACTGGACAGCTACATGTAAAAGAATGAAATTAGAAAACGTCCTAACGCCATACACAAAAATAAACTCAAAATGGATTAAAGACCTAAATGTAAGGCCAGACACTATCAAACCCTTAGAGGAAAACATAGGAAGAACACTCTTCGACATAAATCACAGCAAGATCTTTTTTGACCAACCTCCTAGAGTAATGGAAATAAGAACAAAAATAAACAAATGGGACCTAATGAAACTTAAAAGCTTTTGCACAGCAAAGGAAACCATAAACAAGATGAAAAGACTTCCCTCAGAATGGGAGAAAATATTTGCAAATGAAGCAAGTGACAAAGGATTAATCTCCAAAATTTACAAGCAGCTCATGCAGCTCAATAACAAAAAGACAAACAACCCAATCCAAAAATGGGCAGAAGACCTAAATAGACATTTCTCCAAAGAAGATATACAGATTGCCCAAAAACATATGAAAGGATGCTGAACATAACTAATCATTAGAGAAATGCAAATCCATTACAGTTTATCACAGGATATTGACTCTAGTTCCCTGTGCTGTAGAGTAGGACCTTGTTGTTTATCCCTCCTATATATAATAGTTTACATCTGCTAATGCCACACTCCCAGCCCTTCCCTCTCCCACCCCCCCTCCCCCTTGGCAACCACAAGTCTGTTCTCTATGTCTGTGAGTCGGTTGCTGTTTCATAGATAGGTTCATTTGTGTCCTATTTTAGATTCCACATGTAAGTGGTATCACATGGTATTTGTCTTTCTCCTTCTGACTTACTTAATAATCTCTAGTTGCATCCATGTTGCTGCAGTCATCAAAGGCATTTTAGAAGAGGCTCTGCTTGCCATAGCTTCTGGCAGCGTTGCTTCCTACAGTGGAAAGAAGAATGTTGTTGATGGGAAAGAGTCCCAAAGTTAGGCTAAAGTGGGGGTGAAGTAACTTTTCTAAGTGAAGAGGTGATCTTTTTTCTTTTTTTTTTTGATTTGTAGGTGTGTGTTTTATTATATATTAGTCTCTTAAATCAAATAGAAGACAAAAAGTGGAGCTAGAAACCAAAGTTACAACAATACTAGCTTTTCTCGTCGCCCGTCTGTCTACTTTTACCAGAGGTCTTTATTTCTTCATAAGGCTTTGAGCTACTGTCCAGGGTCCTTGACTCCAACCTGAAGAACTCCCTGTGGCAGGCAGGTCTGGTGGTTAAGAACTCTCTCAACTCTTGATTAACTGGGAATGTCTTGATTTCTCCCTCATTTTCGAAGGAAAGTTTTGCTAGATATAGGATTCTTGGTTGACGGTTTCTTTCCTTCAACACTTCAAGTACATTGAGTCATGCCATCTGGCCTCCGAGGCTCCTGATGAGAAATCTGCTCAATGACCTTCCTGGCAAACCTTCTCTCAGCTTCATAGACTTTCATAATGTACCGTATCATGTCTTATGCAACAGAACATTTTGTATAGTATCGTGAAGTCAGTTAAGTTGTAACGTTATCTTGAGACCAGAATTTAAGGAAAAGGAATTGAACATTTCAAGTGTAGACATTATGAGGTCTCTAAAATTATTACACATTTTCAAACTAGAAATAAAAAGGCCACTGAAGTATCCTGCAGATTTTTATTTATAACAAAGTGAATACCAACATCTAATAACACACGTAAAGAAAAATTTCTTTGGGATCCTTTTTCCTAAGTGTAAAGGGGCCTTGAACTCAAAAAGTGAGAAAACCCCTGTGGTGTATCCCCAGCGGTGATGGGTCCATTTCTTGCTCTGACCTCAGAGTGCACCACTGTGATGTACTTCACAAAGCCCTATGAAAGAGAAAGGTGGGCCCAGGTTTTTGGTCCTTAGAGCCCAGGAAGCTGCTTTTGGTGACCTGACGGCCTTGGACCTACAGTTAGCTTGTGTTTTCCTTGTTTCTGCCATTTTGTTGATTTTCGTTTCTCTTTTCTCTACTCTTTTTTATTTGTGTCACTGTTCTTTCTACAGTTAGCATAGTGAGTATTGTTGGTATAGTTAATACTTGATTAGCATAGTTAGTGTAGTTAGTACTAGTTAGCGCTGTTGGTACAGTTAGCGTAGTTAGCGTTGTTGGTAGAGACAGCATACTTAGCCCTGTTAGTACAGTTAGCATTGTTAGTTAGCGTAGTTAGCGTTGCTAGGTAGTGCTGTCAGTCAGTGTAGTTAGCAGATCACCAGGATGCAGGGCCTCACAGCCAAATCTGCTGGCAAGGCGGCTCTTATTGATGACTTCGAGATCCTCCACACCATTGGTGAAGGCACCTTCGGTAAAGTGAAGTTGGCCCGGCACATTCTGACCGGGACACAGGTGGCTCTCAAGGTGATTAAGAAAAGGCGTCAGAGCTTCTCAAGTGTCCAGGCACTTTTCCGGGAAGTGTGCGGTCTGAAGGCTCTGAATCACCCCAATATTGTAAAACTGCTGGGGGCGATTGACACAGAGGAGGCATTTATCCTGGTGATGGAGTACCTCAGTGGGGGGGACATGCGCCACTATTTGAAGACCCATGGCCGTATGACAGAGGCGCAGGCCCGAGGCCCGTTCCAGCAGCTGGTCTCCGCCCTGCAGCACTGCCACCAGAGGGGCATCGTGCACCGGGACCTGAAGCCACTGAACCTCCTCTTTGATTCCAACATGAATATCAAACTTACAGACTTTGGCCTCAGCAACAAGTGTGATGACACTGGCCTACTGGACACGATCTGCGGCACAGTCCCTTATGCTGCCCCGGAACTCCTTCTGGGGCAGAGCTACAGCGGCCCTGCGGTGGACGTGTGGAGCCTGGGAGTAGTGCTCTACACCATGGTAACTGGGTCCCGGCCCTTTGTGGGAAAAGACTTCCAGGAGCTGCGGAAGCAAATCCTACAAGGGCAATACCCCATCCCACCTTATCTGTCTTTGGAGATAAGGGATCTGTTACAAAAAATGATTGCCCTCAACCCCAGCGACAGAGGCACCTTACCTGACCTCATGAGCCATCCATGGGTCAACATGGGCCAGAAGGAGCCACTCCAGCCACCCTGTCAAGAGGACCTGGAGGTGACAATGGTGAGGACTCCGGGCTTGACTTGCGACCAGATCCAGGACACTGGGACAGGCAGCGTGAGCTCCAAGAAACCCAAGGTGGGGGTCTCCATCATAACTGTGAAGCCCTTCTCTTGCGGGGACCTCTGTGGCAGTGAACTTGAGCCTTCTCCAAGCCCTGTGGTGTCCTCCCTGCAAACCAGGTGGCTCTACCAGGGAGAAAACGTGCAGCTGCAGGAAGACCAGCAGGCAGGGCAGAAGACCGGTGAGTCTGCCTGTCCCCCACCCAGCCTGGAGGCGAGGACTGCCACCCCCAGCCCAGCCCCCCAGCGTGGCACTGGGACATCCACCTCCAGCAGCAGCAGCAGGATTGGAGCCCCAGAGGGAAGCAGCTGCCCCCTGGGTGTGTCCAACACTGAAAGGTCCTCCCACGCTGCGCAGCCTGAGAGTGTGTCCTCATCCACTGTCTCTGGCCAGAGCCAGAAAAAGCAAGGGGTGGCTGGGAGAATCTGGAACTTTATTTTGAAACATCTTTGTTGCAAGCTGCCCAGCATGAGGCGTCATAATAAAGTGAGCCCATGTGAACCCCATGGAAGCCCGAGGCAGGAAGGTCAGGCCGCCGCGCTCCCTGGGGCCCGGTGCAGGGGAAGAGGAGTGTGTTTTCTGCACGGCCTTCAGAAGCATCGTATCCAAGACCCTGGCCAGCTCAGAGGACGGTCCGGAGCAGCCCGGGCGACCGAAAGCGAGGCCACCGTGGCTGCAGGTCTGCCCCTCAACCCCCACCTGGGTGAACCTTGAGAGGCTGGACTGTCACTCCTGGGGCACGTCTCCCCTCCCCCACTCTTCTGTCTTCCGTGTTGGTGGGGGAGGGGGATGGTTCTTGTTCCAGGAACTCCTGGGTTCTTCCAATTCTAGTTAATAAACTTGATGCTCCAGAGAGATGCATCACACTCTGCTTTGCGTCGTCCCTGCACAGAATTGGGGCTGTGCATTTTCCAGTGAGACAAGCGTGCAGCCATGGAGCGCTTGGAGGGAGTCAGAACAACTAAAGGGAAAAATGACCTAAGAGAATTAGCACAGTGACTCCCAACAGCAACAACTGCTGCACTGCAGGGCAGAAATGCAGAAAGTGTGTATTACCTTCCTGCACTACCATTCCCAAACATTTTCAGAAGGGCCGAGGGGAACTTTTGGTCCCTGCGGCCTGTGTTAATTACAACAGACAGGCCCATTAATAGGATCACAAGGTCCCGTGAACCAGCCTCTGCGCGGTGTGGTAAGGTCTCTGTGCCGCTGAGTTTCATGACTGTCGTGCAGCAATAAAGCAGTCTTTATTGAAAAAAAAAAAAAAAAAAGTACAATGAGGTATCACCATTTACCGGTCAGAATGGCCATCATCAAAAAAATCTAGAAACAATAAATGCTGGAGAGGGTGTGGAGAAAAGGGAACCTTCTTGCACTGTAGGTGGGAATGTAAATTGATACAGCCACTATGGAGAACAGTATGGAGGTTCCTTAAAAAACTAAAAACAGAACTACCATATGACCCAGCAATCCCACTACTGGGCATATACCCTGAGAAAACCATAATTCAAAAAGAGTCATGTACCACAATGTTCGCTGCAGCACTATTTGCAATAGCCTGGACATGGAAGCAACCTAGGTGTCCGCTGACAGATGAATGGAAAAAGAAGATGTGGCACATATGTACAATGGAATATTACTCAGCCATGAAATAAACGAAACTGAGTTATTTATAGTGAGGTGGATGGACCTAGAGTCTGTCATACAGAGTGAAGTAAGTCAGAAAGAGAAAAACAAATACCATACGCTAACACATATATATGGAATCTAAAAAATAAAAAAAAAATGGTTCTAATGAACTTAGGGATGGGACAGGAATAAAGACACAGACGTACAGAATGGACTTAAGGACACGGGGAGGGGGAAGGGTAAGCTGGGACGAAGTGAGAGAGTGGCATGGACATATATACACTACCAAACGTAAAACAGATAGCTAGTGGGAAGCAGCCACATAGCACAGGGAGATCAGCTCCGTGCTTTGTGACCACCTAGAGGGATGGGATAGGGAGGGTGCGAGGGAGAGGCAAGAGGGAGGAGATATGGGGATATATGTATACACATAGCTGATTCACTTTGTTACAGAGCAGAAACTAACACAACATTGTAAAGCAATTATACTCCAGTAAAGATGTTAAAAAAAAAAAAAAAGAATCTAGACAGATCTTAAACCTGCCACAAAAATGAGTTCAAGATGGATCACAGACCTAAATATAACACACAAAACTGTAAAACTCCTAGAAGATAACATAGGAGAAAATCTGGGTGACCTTGGGTTTAGCAATGACTTTTTAGGTACAACACCAAAAGCATGATCCATAAAAGGAAAATTGTTAAGTTGAACTTCATGAAAATTAAGTCTTCTGCTCTGTGAAAAACACTGTTAGCTGAATTAAAAGTCAACCCACAACTGGGAGAAAATCTTTGCAAAACACATATATGATAAAAGACTGGTAGTCAGAATATACAAAGAACTCTTAAAACTCAACAATATGATATACAATGGAATACTACTCACTTACAAAAAAGAATGACCTAATGCCATTTGCAACAACATAGATGGACCTAGAGAATATCATACTAAGTAAAGTCAAGTCAGAAAGAGAAAGACAGATACCATATGATATCACTTATGTGTGGAACCTAAAACATGACACTAATGAACTTATCTACTAAACAGACTCACGGACATAGAGAACAGACTTGTGGTTGCCAAGGGGGAGGGAGGATGGAGGAGGGATAAACTGGGAGTTTGGGATGAGCAGATGCAAACTATTATATAGAGCATGGATAAATAACAATGTGCCACTGTATAGCACAGGAAACCATATCCAATATCCTGTGATAAACCATAACGGAAAAGAATATGAAAAAGAATATATATATATATATATATATATATATATATGTATGTATGTATGTATGTATGTAACTAAATCACTTTGCTGTACAGCAGAAATTAATACACTGTATATCAGCTATACTTCAATTTTAAAAACTTAACAATACGAAAATAAACAGCCCAATTTAAAATTTGGCAAAAGATCTCAATAGACACCTCACAAAAAAAGACATTATGGCAAATAAGCATATGAAAAGATGGTCTACATCATATGTCATCAGGAGCTTGCAAATTAAAATAACAATAAGTTACCATTTACACAACTGTGAGAATGGCTAAAATCCAAAAATTGACACCACCAAATGCTGATGAGGATGTGGAGCAACTGGAACTCTCATTCATTCAGGGAATGCCACATGCTACAGACACTTTGAAAGTCAGTTTGGCAGTCTCTTACAAAAGTAATCACGCTCTTCACATATGACTAAGCAATCTCTTTCCTTAGTATTTACCCAAAGGAGCTGGGAGCTTATGTCTACATGAAAACCTGCACGTGAGTTTATAGCAGCTTTATTCCTAATTGCCAAAGCTTAGAAGTAACCAAGATATTCTTCAATAGGTAAATGGATAAACAAACTGCTGTACAACCAGGCAATGGCATATTACTCAGTAATAAAAAGAAACAAGCTATCAAGCTAGGAAAAGACAGAGAGAAAGCTTAAATGCCTATCACTATGTGAAAAAAGCCAGAATAATAAGGCTGCATACTGTATGATTCTAAGTATATGACATTATGGAAAATGCAAAACTATGGAGAGACAGTAAAAAGATCAGTGGTTAGAAGGGAGGGAGGCATGAAGAGGTGAAGCACACAGGACTTTTTAGGGCAGTGAAACTATTCTGTACAACACCAGTAATGGATGTATTTGTCAAAACTTTTAGAACGTACAGCACAAAGAGTGAACCCTAACGTAAACTATGAAATCTGAATGATAATGATTTGTCAATATCTGCCCTAATGTAAACTATGAGCTCTGAGTGATAATGTTTGTCAATTATAAGAAATATATCACACTAATGCAAGGTATTATAATAATAAAGGATGTAGGGGAGGGGAAAGGTTATGGGACTTTTTCCGACAGTTTTCTGTAAATCTCAAACTGCTCTAAAAAAACATATTCTAATGTAAATAAGTTATATATAATACATACCAAATAATTATTATAAAATGAGAGAAATGCAGAAAAACTTAAAAACCCAGTGATATGGATCCATGAGTAGAAATATTACTTCTGGTGGAAAGGATTATGAAAAAATTCAAGGAAGACACCTTCTTGGACATAAGCATAGAAGGATAGGGTAAACTTTTGAATGGCTCAGAATTCTAAGTTGAGGAATTAGTGTGGTAAGAACATGAGTAATGCACCTGGGGAAAACAGAGCATGTTCAGGGAGTGAGTCCAATTTGGATAGAGAATGGACAGCATGAAAAGCTAACTAAAGCTAGACATAAAGGAAAACTAAAGCTTAAGTTCCTTCATGAAAACTGATTGTTCACTTAGCAACAATTAAATTAGGAACAATCTGCTCAGGGAACAGTTGTTCAACAGTTCAACCTAGAAAGAAGCCATAATCAAAACAGTCCTTGAGAAAACACCATGAGGGTGATCTAATTATTGGCTGAATCCCCTGGTGCACAGATTTCATCTTAAGCAATTCTTGAATAGTTTTCAAAGGAACCAAAAACTCCTTATGGTGAAACTAACTACAAATTTACTGAATTTAAATAACTACGTAGCATTCACCTCAAATCCATTTTGGAAGTATAGAGACTATATCTCATGATTAAATACGTGATATAATCCATTTTCCTACTCATAACTGTTACACACACTAATACCATTAGAAAGAAAACAAAACAAAATCTCCAGGTCATGGGTGTGTAAAGATAATCTCAGTTTTTATCTTTGCCCCTGGAATCTCGTTTTTAATCCTTCACTTCTCCCCCAAATTTATAGTTTATATTACAATGCACAGATTCCACTTATGTCCTGTCCTGGAAGAAACACCCCTATCTCCTCAGGCTCTCCCTCACCATTTCTTCTACACAGAGCTTGGAACATAAGTTACTCATGGTACATCTGTAGAGTGAACAAATGCAAGTAACTCCAGCTTATGAAGTATTACGTTTTGCTGGCCTAACGTTGCTTCGTTTGTTGTCTCTGCGGTGATTTATCTATCACTTCTCTCTCTGTCTGTCTGCACTGTCTACTCTCATTGGGACACTTTTCTCTCATGTCAGATCACGCAACCATTTCAATAGGTTCTTCTTATCTCACACCAGGCTCACTGTCTCCAGAACTATGGAAATCAGTGCGCTACAATATGGGGCCCATTCTGTGTGCCCTGGGTGTGCTGCTCTCTGTACTACTCTGTCAATGGTCTAAGGACAGTTCTAAGGTTTCCTGTTCCAGTAAAGAACTCGACCACAGCTCTGTTGGGGTCTTAGAGCTAACGGCATCAGCATTATCTCAGAAGTCAGAGAAGTCACATCTGGTCATACCTCCAGTACTGACCTCACGCTGTCAGAATGTTCCATCTGGTCTCGAAGTTATACAGATCCCACCGGACGCTGTCTTTCTCTCACAGCTCTGAGATTAGTTGCAAAGAAGTATAGATTCTGAGAGTGTGTGGCTACAAGTCAAAAGAGTGGCTTGGATTCCTTTTAAGTCCTCAAATCTCAAAGTATATGAAAGATTTTGTATGTGTAGAAATTACCTGTATTTTTTCTGGGGAACACGTCTGAAACTTTTATATGATTCGCCAAGGTACCATGACTGGGGATGGCCATTTAGTTTCTCACCCAGACTGGGGCACTACGGACAGTGAAAAGGGGATAATAGGAATTAAGCTGTGACAGGTGTTAACCTGAACTGTGCCAGACAAACAAGGATGCATGGTTATCTAACCCCAAAAGGTTATTTTCTCATTTTCCCTTCTGAGTATGTTTCTTTTCTCTCGCAATAGAGAAGGGAAAGGTGAAAAATAGCTGCACTGAACAGTCAATGTTCTACTTAGGTTCAAAACTGTCACCATAGTAGTAGACACAGAACTTGGGGCACTTTTCAGCCCCTTAATTTTTGGTTTATATATTCTATTTTGCAATCCCTCAAGTCAGCAAATATTTCCTCATTATCTAGTTCATCTCATGCTTTGTCCTAGGTGTTACTGGTAAAGCCAGTGAACACAACAGATCAAAAACTTTGCACTCATGGGATTTACACTCTAATGGGGATAGACAGCTTATTTAAAAATAAAAATAAAAACAGAAATATATAGTATGCCAGAAGGAAAGAAATGCTTTGGAGACAACTCAAGCAAGGTAAGAAACAGTGCTAGTGGGCTCCCCTGGTGGCGCAGTGGTTGAGAATCTGCCTGCCAATGCAGGGGACACGGGTTCGAGCCCTGGTCTGGGAAGATCCCACATGCCGCGGAGCAACTGGGCCCGTGAGCCACAACTACTGAGCCTGCGCGTCTGGAGCCTGTGCTCCGCAACAAGAGGGGCCGCGATAGCGAGAGGCCCGCGCACCGCGATGAAGAGTGGCCCCCGCTTGCCACAACTAGAGAAAGCCCTCGCACAGAAACGAAGACCCAACACAGCCATAAATTTAAAAAAACAAAACAAAAAACTCAAGGGGGCATCCAATCATGGGGCCTCTCACAATACTGTG